>NW_021823104.1:273389-325720 GCF_901001165.1 Salmo trutta | reverse complement strand
CAACCACATATTACTAGTTAGTATATTCAGATAGCTAGGTGGGACAACCACATATTACAGTAGTTAGTATATTCAGATAGCTAGGTGGACAACCACATATTACAGTAGTTAGTATATTCAGATAGCTAGTGGACACCACATATTACAGTAGTTAGTATATTCAGATAGCTAGGTGGACAACCACATATTACAGTAGTTAGTATATTCAGATAGCTAGGTGGACAACCACATATTACAGTAGTTAGTATATTCAGATAGCTAGGTGGACAACCACATATTACAGTAGTTAGTATATTCAGATAGCTAGGTGGACAACCACATATTACAGTAGTTAGTATATTCAGATAGCTAGGTGGACAACCACATATTACAGTAGTTAGTATATTCAGATAGCTAGGTGGACAACCACATATTACAGTAGTTAGTATATTCAGATAGCTAGGTGGACAACCACATATTACAGTAGTATATTCAGATAGCTAGGTGGGACAACCACATATTACAGTAGTTAGTATATTCAGATAGCTAGGTGGACAACCACATATTACAGTAGTTAGTATATTCAGATAGCTAGGTGGACAACCACATATTACAGTAGTTAGTATATTCATATAGCTAGGTGGACAACCACATATTACAGTAGTTAGTATATTCAGATAGCTAGGAGGGACAACCACATATTACAGTAGTAGTATTTCATATAGCTAGGTGGACAACCACATATTACAGTAGTTAGTATATTCAGATAGCTAGGGGACAACCACATATTACAGTAGTTAGTATATTCAGATAGCTAGGGGACACCACATATACAGTAGTTAGTATATTCAGATAGCTAGGGGGACAACACATATTACAGTAGTTAGTATATTCAGATAGCTAGGAGGGACAACCACATATTACAGTAGTTAGTATATTCAGATAGCTAGGTGGACAACCACATATTACAGTAGTTAGTATATTCAGATAGCTAGGTGGGACAACCACATATTACAGTAGTTAGTATATTCATCTTCAGATAGCTAGGTGGACAACCACATATTACAGTAGTTAGTATATTCAGATAGCTAGGTGGACAACCACATATTACAGTAGTTAGTATTTCAGATAGCTAGGTGGACAACCACATATTACAGTAGTTAGTATATTCCGATAGCTAGGTGGACAACCAGCAATAATTACAGTTAGTTAGTATAGTCAGATAGCTAGGTGGGACAACCACATATTACGTAGTAGTAGATTCAGATAGCTAGATGGAACAACCACATATTACCAGTAGTTAGTATTAATTCAGATAGCTAGGTGGACAACCACATATTAACAGTAGTTAGTATATTCAGAATAGCTAGGTGGAACAACAACATATTACAGTATTTAGTATATTCAGATAGCTAGGTTGAACAACCACGATATTACAGTAGTTAGTAGTATTCCTAGATAGCTAGGTGGGACACCACATATACAGTAGTTAGTATATTCAGATAGCTAGGTGGAACAACCACATATTACATAGTTAGTGTATTGCAGATACGGTGGACAACCACAATTACAGTAGTTAGTATATTCAGATAGCTAGGTGGACAACCACATATTACAGTAGTTAGTAATATTCAGATAGCTAGGTGGAACAACCACATATTACATGTAGTTAGTATATTCAGATAGCTAAGGTGGAACAACCACATATTACAGTAGTTAGTATATTCCAGATAGCTGAGTGGACAACCACATATTACAGTAGTTAGTATATTCAGATAGCTAGGTGGACAACCACATATTACAGTAGTTAGTATATTCAGATAGCTAGGTGGACAACCACATATTACAGTAGTTAGTATATTCAGATAGCTAGGTGGGACAACCACATATTACAGTAGTTAGTATATTCAGATAGCTAGGTGGAAAACCACATATTACAGTCATAGCAAGTACATCTTTCCTCAATAAAGTAGCTATCAGCAAAGTCAGATGTTTTTAGAAGATGGACAGGGACTCTGCTGTCCTGGCTTCAGGGGGGAAGATTGACAGGGTCTCTGCTGTCCTGGCTTCAGGGGGGGGAAGATGGACAGGGTCTCTGCTGTCCTAGCTTCAGGGGAAGATGGACAGGGTCTCTGCTGTCCTAGCTTCAGGGGGAAGATGGACAGGGTCTCTGCTGTCCTGGCTTCAGGGGAAGATGGACAGGGTCTCTGCTGTCCTGGCTTCAGGGGGAAGATGGACAGGGAAGATGGACAGGGTCTCTGCTGTCCTAGCTTCAGGGGGGCAGATGGACAGGAACTCTGCTGTCCTAGCTTCAGGGGGGAAGGTGGACAGGATCTCTGCTGTCCTGGCTTCAGGGGGAAGATGGACAGGGACTCTGCTGTCCTAGCTTCAGGGGGGAAGATGGACAGGGACTCTGCTGTCCTAGCTTCAGGGGGGAGATGGACAGGGACTCTGCTGTCCTAGCTTCAGGGGGGAAGATGGACAGGGACTCTGCTGGCCTAGCTTCAGGGGGTAGATGGACTGGGACTCTGCTGTCCTGGCTTCAGGGGGAAGATGGGCAGGGTTTCTGCTGTCCTAGCTTCAGGGAGAAGCTGGTTCCACCATTGAGGTACCAGGACAGAGAAGCGCTTGGACTGGGCTGAGTGGGAGCTGCCTCCCATAGGGTTGGGAGTTGCAGTAGTCCAGAAAGGAGAAGACAAGTGTCTGGATTAAAACCTGCGCCACTTCCTGTGTGAAGTAGGGTCGTACTCTAAAGATGTTGTAGACCAGAGGTATTCAACTCTGACCCTACGAGGTCTGGACCCTGCTGGTTTTCTGTTCTACCTGATCATTACACCCACCTGGTGTCCCAGGTCTAAATCAGTCCCTGATTAGAGAGGAATCACCCACCTGGTGTCCCAGGTCTAAATCAGTCCCTGTTCAGAGGGGAATCACCCACCTGGTGTCCCAGGTCTAAATCAGTCCCTGTTCAGAGGGAATCACCCACCTGGTGTCCCAGGTCTAAATCAGTCCCTGATTAGAGAGGAATCACCCACCTGGTGTCCCAGGTCTAAATCAGTCCCTGTTCAGAGGGGAATCACCCACCTGGTGTCCCAGGTCTAAATCAGTCCCTGTTCAGAGGGGAATCACCCACCTGGTGTCCCAGGTCTAAATCAGTCCCGTTCAGAGGGGGAATCACCCACCTGGTGTCCAGGTCTAAATCAGTCCCTGTTCAGGAGGGGAATCACCCACCTGGTGTCCCAGGTCTAAATCAGTCCCTGTTCAGAGGGAATCACCCACCTGGTGTCCCAGGTCTAAATCAGTCCCTGTTCAGAGGGGAATCACCCACCTGGTGTCCCAGGTCTAAATCAGTCCCTGTTCAGAGGGGAATCACCCACCTGGTGTCCCAGGTCTAAATCAGTCCCTGTTCAGAGGGGAATCACCCACCTGGTGTCCCAGGTCTAAATCAGTCCCTGTTCAGAGGGAATCACCCACCTGGTGTCCCAGGTCTAAATCAGTCCCTGATTAAAGGAGTGGAACGGGCTTCCAGGCCCAGAGATGAGTCTGAATGTTGTAGAGCCTGAACCTGAAGGAGCAAGTTACTGCTTTGATGTTTGCAGAGAACGACAGACACACAACGAGGGAGAATCCCATAATCACAAGCTCTCTGCTATTTCTAACACACAGATACACGCTTGTATCTGTTTACCTTCAGTAAGGCTCTCTGGGCAGTAGGTGATGATGCTGTTGAGAAGAGGCAGAGTGTGAAGGTGAGACAGGATGCCTGCTGGTCGTCCATCCAAACTTCGCAGGAGGAGAGAGGAGAGAGCTGACAGGTCTTCTTTAGACCCCGCCTGAGAGACACAGACAGACAGACAGACAGACAGACAGACAGACAGACAGACAGACAGACAGACAGACAGACAGACAGACAGACAGACAGAGAGAGAGACAGAGAGAGAGAGAGAGAGAGAGAGACAGAGAGAGAGAGACAGAGAGAGAGACAGAGAGAGAAAGAGAGAGAGACAGCATAAACACAAACAACTTTTGGCAAAATTGGAAAAAACTAAAAAAATCTAAACAAGAGGAATTAGCAATACAAAATGGTGACATATGGACAACCCATTTCAAAACACTCTACAACACCGTTCAAATTGACACAAACGCAGAACAACGCCAAATCCATGAGAGTTGAATGGATTAGAAAAAGCTATAAAGGACAATCAAAACCCATTGGACTCCCCAATTACTGACCAGGAGCTCTATAAGAAACTTCAGGCTCTCAAATTTAAAAAAGCCTGCGGACCTGATGGCATCCTAAATGAAATGCTCAAACTCACTAGTGCAAAATTTCAATTGGCTATATTAAAATTGTTTAATTTGATCCTGAGTGTAGGTTATTTCCCTGACATCTGGAATCAAGGACTCATAACCCCAATCTTTAAGAATGGAGACAAATTTGACCCTAACAATTACAGAGGCATTTGTGTGAACAGTAACCTGGGGAAGGTTTTCTGTAGTATCATCAATGTAAGAGTTCTAAACTTCCTTAATAAGCACAATGTCTTGAGTAAAAGCCAAATTGGATTTATACCAAAACATCGCACAACTGATCATATTTACACCTTACACACCCTGATAGATAAACATGTCCACCAAAATAATACCAAAATATACACTTGCTTTATCGACTTCCAAAAAGCATTTGATTCTATTTGGCATACAGGACTGTTCTACAAAGTTATTGAAAGTGGTGTAGGGGGTAAAACATATGACATAATTAAATCAATGTATACTGGCAATACGTGCAGCATTAAAATTGGTAAGAAAAGGACAGAATTCTTTAACCAGGGGCGGGGCCTTCGTCAGGGTTGCAATCTGAGCCCTGCACTCTTCAATATTTACATTAACGAATTGGCCACTATTCTAGAAAAATCCTCAGCCCCTGGTGTTAGTCTCCACAATTCAGAAGTTAAATGCCTACTCTTCGCAGATGACCTATGCCTGCTGTCACCCACAGCACCTGGCCTACAGCAGAGCCTGGACCTGCTAGAGCAGTACTGCCAGACCTGGGCCCTGGCAGTAAACCCCAAAAAGACTAAAATAATGATTTTCCAGAGAAGATCCAGATCTCAGGGAATTAGACCAAAGTTCTCAATTGGTACAAAATATATAGAGTACTGTACACACTACAATTACTTAGGTTTAAAAATAAGCTCAACTGGACACCTTAATGAGGCAGTGAATGAACTGAGAGAGAAAGCACGCAGGGCATTCTACGCCATTAAAAAGCAAATTCAAATTGAAATACCTATTAAAATTTGGCTAAAACTAATTGAATATGTCATTGAACCAATTGCACTTTATGGCAGCGAGGTGTGGGGTCCACTTGCAAAACAAGATTTCATCAAATGGGACAAACACCCCATTGAAACCCTACATGCAGAGTTCTGTAAGATTCTCCTACGTGTCCAGAGAAAAACTACAAACAATGCATGCAGGGCAGAATTAGGCCAATATCCACTAATAATAAAAACTCAAAAAAGAGCAATTAAGTTTTGGAAACATCTAAAATACAGTGACCCCCTCTCATATCATTACCAAGCCCTGCAATGCCAAGAGCTGAGCAAAGAAAAGAGTCCCCTCATCCAGCTGGTCCTGGGGCTGAGTTCACAAACCTGTTCTACTAACACACTGAAGCCTCAGGACCAGAACATCCAATCAATCAGAATAAACCAAATTACAACACAGTCAAAACAAAACTACATTGCTTATTGGGAAACACAAGCACAAACACAAAGCAAAATGCAGTGCTATCTGGCCCTAAATCGACAGTACACTATGGCTAAATATTTGACCATGGTTACTGATCAAAACCTTAGAAAAACCTTGACAAAGTACAGGCTCAGTGAGCACAGCCTTGCCATTGAGAAGGGTAGACACAGGAAAACCTGGCTCCCTGTAGAGGAAAGGCTGTGCAACCACTGCACAACAGCAGAACCTGAGACGGAGCTGCATTTCCTGACAAAATGTCAAAAATATAAAACAATTAGAGAGTGTCATTTCCCCAAATTTGAAATCCTTATTCAAGGTTTTAAAGACCTCTCTGATGAGGATAGGCTACCCATCCTGTTGGGGGAGGACGCAGAGAGCTGTGGGTTGGCAGCGCACTACATTGCTGCCTGCCATAAGTTGAGGGACAGTGTCTGACAGACCAATAAACCTGCACATGTCCTCAACTGTATGATTATTGTTATTGTTGAATGTATGGTTATATTGACCGTTGGTTATTGTTGTTACTGTTGTCCCGTTGACAATTTTTGATTCTCATTTTTATTTATTTTTTATATTGTAAATATCCAAAGTAAGCTTTGGCAATATGTACATTGTTACGTCATGCCAATAAAGCGAATTGAATTGAATTGAATTGACAGAGAGAGAGAGAGAGAGAGAGAGAGACAGAGAAAGAGAGCGAGACAGAGAGCGAGACAGAGAGCGAGACAGAGAGAGAGAGAGACAGAGAGAGAGAGAGACAGAGAGAGAGACAGACAGAGAGAGAGAGAGACAGAGAGAGAGACAGAGAGAGAGAGAGACAGAGAGAGAGAGAGACAGAGAGAGAGAGAGACAGAGAGAGAGAGAGACAGAGAGAGAGACAGAGAGAGAGAGACAGAGAGAGAGAGACAGAGAGAGAGAGAGAGAGAGAGAGAGAGAGAGAGAGACAGAGAGAGAGAGAGAGAGAGAGAGAGACAGAGAGAGAGACAGAGAGAGAGACAGAGAGACAGAGAGAGACAGAGAGAGAGACAGAGAGACAGAGAGAGAGAGAGAGACAGAGAGAGAGACAGAGAAGAGACAGAGAGAGAGAGAGAGAGAGAGAGAGAGAGAGAGAGAGACAGAGAGAGAGACAGAGAGAGAGACAGAGAGAGAGACAGAGAGAGAGACAGAGAGACAGAGAGAGAGACAGAGAGAGAGACAGAGAGAGAGACAGAGAGAGAGAGACAGAGAGAGAGACAGAGAGGAGAGACAGAGAGAGAGACAGAGAGAGAGAGAGAGAGAGATGAGAGAGAGAGACAGAGAGAAGAGACAGAGAGAGAGAGAGAGACAGAGAGAGAGAGAGAGAGAGAGAGACAGAGAGAGAGACAGAGAGAGAGAGAGACAGAGAGAGAGACAGAGAGAGAGACAGAGAGAGAGAGAGAGAGAGAGAGAGAGAGAGAGAGAGAGAGAGAGAGACAGAGACAGAGAGAGAGACAGAGACAGAGAGAGAGAGAGAAAAGGAGAGAGAAAGAGAGAGAGAAAGAGAGAGAGAGGCAGACAGAAAGAGAGCGAGACAGAAAGAGAGCGAGACAGAGAGAGACAGAGAGAGAGAGACAGAGAGAGAGAGACAGAGAGAGAGAGACAGAGAGAGAGAGACAGAGAGAGAGAGACAGAGAGAGAGAGACAGAGAGAGAGAGACAGAGAGAGAGAGAGAGACAGAGAGAGAGAGACAGAGAGAGAGAGACAGAGAGAGAGACAGAGAGAGAGACAGAGAGAGAGAGAGTTTCATAGGCTAGTCGCCAATCCTCCAAAAGGGCTTCATGTTTTGAGAGTCCTCTACCCGAGGTATAACAAAGCCCAACCTTATATGAAATGGACGGCTGTGTAAAAAGCTCTGATACTGCTCAAATTAGGAATACAGGGAGTCAGCTGTCTGCCCTACATTCACAAACAAACTGCATTAGAATATCTTACAGCATTTAGGACCTGTAAACACACAGATACAATATGCTGAAATATCAACTATGAACATTTATGATGAATGTAAACTTGACTTTATGGTAGCTGTTCAATACACAACTTCCTGAGTCCAATGTTCTCTCTTTCATTCCTGTCTGGTCCTGCCTGGCAGAAATACATACAGTAACACCTGTCTTACAGAAAACAGGGTTTACTGTACGTATTGTTGTCCGGCAGGACCACGCAGCACTGAATGAGAGAACATTTAACTTGTGTATTGAACGCCTACCAAAAATAATGAGTTAAAGGGGGGTGTGTGTCACAATATTTATAAATTTAACCACCTTTACAATAAAATATTTTGACACAACCCTCCATTTCCTATATGGGAGACGTTAAGAGAGATATGGAACAACATGGTTGGGCTTCGCTATGCCTCGGGGGTTTAACCTCTCTAGGGTAGGGGG
Source organism: Salmo trutta (assembly GCF_901001165.1). Taxonomy (NCBI): domain Eukaryota; kingdom Metazoa; phylum Chordata; class Actinopteri; order Salmoniformes; family Salmonidae; genus Salmo; species Salmo trutta. The sequence goes on along the minus strand of NW_021823104.1, from coordinate 317,585 downwards.
CAGTATTTTCACATCCGGATAAAAAACGTACCCGATTTAATCTGGTTATTACTACTGCCCAGAAACTAGAATATGCATATAATTGTTTGATTTGGATAGAAAACACTCTAAAGTTTCTAAAACTGTTTGAATGGTGTCTGTGAGTATAACAGAACTCATATGGCAGGCCAAAACCTGAGAAGATTCCATACATGAAGTGCCCTCTCTGACCATTTCTTGGCCTTCTATAGCCTCTTCATTGAAGACTGAGGATCTCTGCTGTAACGTGACCCTTTCTAAGGCTCCCATAGGCTCTCAGAAGGCGGCAAAACGTTGAATGATGACTTTGCAGCCCATGGCTGAAAAACAGTAGCGCATTTGGTAAGTGGTCGATCTGAGAACAATGAGACGGGGTGCGCGCGTGCATGTGAAGAGGCCATTTTACTTTCTCAGTCTTTGAACGAAAAAGACATCTCCCGGAATATTATCACTATTTTACGAGAAAAATCGCATAAAGAATTATTTTAAACAGCGTTTGACATGCTTCGAAGTACGGTAATGGAAAATTTTGATTTTTTTTGTCACGATACGCGTCCGCGCGTCACCGTTCGGGTAGTGTCTTGAACGCAAGAACAAAACAGAGGATATTTGAACATAACTATGGATTATTTTGAACCAAAACAACATTTGTGGATGAAGTAGAAGTCCTGGGAGTGCATTCTGATGAAGAACAGCAAAGGTAATCAAATTTTTCTTATAGTAATTCTGAGTTTAGTGAACGCCAAACTTGGTGGGTGTCAAATTAGCTAGCCCGTGATGGCGAGCTATCTACTCAGAATATTGCAAAATGTGCTTTTGCCGAAAAGCTATTTTAAAATCGGACACCGCGATTGCATAAAGGAGTTCTGTATCTATAATTCTTAAAATAATTGTTATGTTTTTTGTGAACGTTTATCGTGAGTAATTTAGTAAATTCACCGGAAGTTTTCGGTATGTTTGCTAGTTCTGAACGTCACATGCTAATGTAAAAGCTGGTTTTTGATATAAATATGAACTTGATTGAACAAAACATGCATGTATTGTATAATATAATGTCCTAGGTGTGTCATCTGATGAAGATCATCAAAGGTTAGTGCTGCATTTAGCTGTGGTTTGGTTTTTGTGACATTATATGCTAGCTTGAAAAATGGGTATGTGATTATTTCTGGCTGGGTACTCTGCTGACATAATCTAATGTTTTGCTTTCGCTGTAAAGCCTTTTTGAAATCGGACAATGTGGTTAGATTAACGAGAGCCTTGTCTTTAAAATGGTGTAAAATAGTCATATGTTTGAGAAATTGAAGTAATAGCATTTCTAAGGTATTTGAATATCGCGCCACTCGATTCCACTGGCTGTTGACTAGGTGGGACGATTTCGTCCCACATACCCTAGAGAGGTTAAACATTTATGGGGAATTGGCACGAGCCTAATTCAGTATGGATGTGTGTACCTGTGACAGTACTAACGCAGCAGTATGACTGGTTAATGGGCTGTAGTCATGGAGAGTGTAGATCTGCTCCGGGCCAGAGGGGGGCAGTGTTTCTCTGAGTACTGCTGAGGTCAACACAGTCAGCTGCTCCACAGAGGAAGACACACAAAACGACAGCAGACGTTGATGCAGCTCCACTGGCAGCCTGTGGACAACGCATACACATGGGTTACCACAACAACACGCTACCATGACAACACACTCCTGCGACAACACGCTACCATGACAACAGGCTACCATGACAACAGGCTACCATGACAACAGGCTACTACGACCACCCAATAGCATGGGGAAGGCAAGTGTGCAGGTTTTTGTTCCAGCCCAGCTATAATACACATGAGAATGAAACTATGGTCTTCCATTCTTTACAGATATGACAACCCTCTCCAGGACCAGAGAGACACAGTCTTACATCCAGGTGTACTTGGTGCTAGGGTCTAGGGTGTAGGGTTTAGGGTTTAGGGTACCTCCTAGTGCACTTGGTGCTAGGGTTTAGGGTGTAGGGTTTAGGGTGTAGGGTACCTCCTAGTGTACTAGGTGGAGGCCATGATCAGGTGTAGTCAGTTAGGGTTTAGGGTGTAGGGTACATCCTAGTGTACTTGGTTGAGGCCATGATAAGGTGTACTTGGTGCTAGGGTGTAGGGTTTAGGGTTTAGGGTGTAGGGTACCTCCTAGTGTACTAGGTGGAGGCCATGATCAGGTGTAGTCAGTTAGGGTGTAGGGTTTAGGGTGTAGGGTACCCCCTAGTGTACTAGGTGGAGGCCATAATCAGGTGTAGTCAGTTAGGGTGTAGGGTTTAGGGTGTAGGGTACCCCCTAGTGTACTAGGTGGAGGCCATGATCAGGTGAGGTCAGTTAGGGTGTAGGGTTTAGGGTGTAGGGTACCCCCTAGTGTACTAGGTGGAGGCCATGATCTGGTGTAGTCAGTTAGGGTGTAGGGTTTAGGGTGTAGGGTTTCCTCCTAGTGTACTAGGTGGAGGCCATGATCAGGTGTAGTCAGTTAGGGTTTAGGGTGTAGGGTACCTCCTAGTGTACTAGGTGGAGGCCATGATCAGGTGTATTCAGTTAGGGTGTAGGGTTTAGGGTATAGGGTGTAGGGTACCTCCTAGTGTACTTGGTGGAGGCCATGATCAGGTGTATTCAGTTAGGGTGTAGGGTTTAGGGTGTAGGGTACCTCCTAGTGTACTTGGTGGAGGCCATGATCAGGTGTATTCAGTTAGGGTGTAGGGTTTAGGGTGTAGGGTACCTCCTAGTGTACTTGGTGGAGGCCATGATCAGGTGTATTCAGTTAGGGTGTAGGGTTTAGGGTGTAGGGTGTAGGGTACCTCCTAGTGTACTTGGTTGAGGCCATGATCAGGTGTAGTCAGTTAGGGTGTAGGGTTTAGGGTGTAGGGTACCTCCTAGTGTACTTGGTTGAGGCCATGATCAGGTGTAGTCTCTGGAGTGAGTCGATGACATCATGGCCGTGTTCTTTACCCGCCAGCTGCTTGGTGATCCGGCTGTAGAACTTCTGGAGCTCCACCTCCCCGATCTCCCTGGAAACAACATCACAGCTGTCACTTACATGCAGCTCCGGGTCAGAGGTGAACGACTCCAGAGAGGTATAGTACAAGGCAGGGTCAATGAGTAGCCGAGGCACTCTGTTAGACTCTAGCTAACGACGATATGCCTGTTAACAGATGCTAGCTACATGTCAGGCTAGTCTGGTGTTATATGCCCCGTTTACAGATGCTAGCTACATGTCAGGCTAGTCTGTTGTTATATGCCCGTTAACAGATGCTAGCTACATGTCAGGCTAGTTCGGTGTTATTATGCCCCGTTAACAGATGCTAGCTACGTGTCAGGCTAGTTTGGTGTTATATGCCCGTTTACAGATGCTAGCTACATGTCAGGCTAGTCTGGTGTTATATGCCCGTTTACAGATGCTAGCTACATGTCAGGCTAGTCTGGTGTTATATGCCTGTTTACAGATGCTAGCTACATGTCAGGCTAATCCGGTGTTATATGCCCCGTTAACAGATGCTAGCTACATGTCAGGCTAGTCTGGTGTTATATGCCCATTAACAGATGCTAGCTACATGTCAGGCTAGTCTGGTGTTATATGCCCGTTTACAGATGCTAGCTACATGTCAGGCTAGTCTGGTGTTATATGCCCGTTTACAGATGCTAGCTACATGTCAGGCTAGTCCGGTGTTCTATGCCCCGTTTACAGATGCTAGCTACATGTCAGGCTAGTCCGGTGTTCTATGCCCCGTTTACAGATGCTAGCTACATGTCAGGCTTGTCTGGTGTTCTATGCTTTACGACACTACAATTTAGTCACAGAAGCAAACGTGTCTCTTTTTGAATTGCAACAGCTAGAGCCTGAACAGCTAGAGCCTGAACAGCTAGAGCCTGAACAGCTAGAGCCTGAACAGCTAGAGCCTGGACAGCTAGAGCCTGAACAGCTAGAGCCTGAACAGCTAGAGCCTGAACAGCTAGAGCCTGAACAGCTAGAGCCTGAACAGCTAGAGCTTGAACTGCTGTTACTACTCAGGAGAAGAAGAAAAGACTGAGAAAACAGCCAGTTCATCCACTGAACACAACAAGAGGCTAAAACCAACTGGGTGATTGGTCCACGCTAAAACAAAGTGGGTGATTGGTCCACACTAAAACAAACTGGATGATTGGTCCACGCTAAAACAAAGTGGGTGATTGGTCCACGCTAATACAAACTGGATGATTGGTCCACGCTAAAACAAAGTGGGTGATTGGTCCACGCTAAAACAAAGTGGGTGATTGGTCCACGCTAATACAAACTGGATGATTGGTCCACGCTAAAACAAAGTGGGTGATTGGTCCACGCTAAAACAAAGTGGGTGATTGGTCCACGCTAATACAAACTGGATGATTGGTCCACGCTAAAACCAACTGGGTGATTGGTCCACGCTAAAACAAACTGGGTGATTGGTCCACGCTAAAACAAAATGGGTGATTGGTCCACGCTAATATAAACTGGGTGATTGGTCACACTAATATAAACTGGGTGATTGGTCACACTAATATAAACTGGGTGATTGGTCACACTAATATAAACTGGGTGATTGGTCACACTAATATAAACTGGGTGATTGGTCCACACAAATCAACTTGTGTAAGGAACACTTGTACAATTATTTTATTGATAGGAGTGGGGGTAAAAAGGTACTTCTGCATTGAAAAGCAGACCAAATGAATGGTAAGTAATACAATTAAAAAAGTTGTCAAAGACTCCAGTCACCCAAGTCACTGTTCTTGGTGCTCTGGCACGGCAAGCGGTACCGGAGCGCCAAGTCTAGGACTCAAAGGCTCCTTAACAGCTTCTACCCCCCCAAGTCAGACTGTTCTCTCTGCTACCGCACTGCAAGCGGTACCGGAGCACCAAGTCTAGGACCCAAAGGCTCCTTAACAGCTTCTACCTCCAAGCCATAAAACTGCTGAACATCTAAACCAATAAAATGGCCACCAGGACTATTTACATTTCGGCACCAATAAAACTGTGGCACTGACTCACCCATGGATTGATGTTTCAGCATCGTATCAACGAAGAGTTCGGAGTTTGACTAGCCATGTGTGACATGGACGCGCAGTTACAAGGGAGAGGCTGAATTGGGTTCAGTCAGTCATCCTGTTGAGGTCTAGTTAAAACTTGGACGAGGGAGAAATAACTTGTAGTATTCCTCACCATCTGGATGCCAATGTAAAGGTTGTATCAAGGTGCTGGATCAGGGTGCTGGATCAGGGTGCTGTATCAAGGTGCTGTATCAGGGTGCTGTATCAGGGTGCTGTATCAGGGTGCTGTATCAGGGTGCTGTATCATGGTGCTGTATCAAGGTGCTGTATCAGGGTGCTGTATCAGGGTGCTGTATCAGGGTGCTGTATCAGGGTGCTGTATCAAGGTGCTGTATCAAGGTGCTGTATCAAGGTGCTGTATCAGGGTGCTGTATCAGGGTGCTGTATCAGGGTGCTGTATCAGGGTGCTGTATCAAGGTGCTGTATCAGGGTGCTGTATCAAGGTGCTGTATCAAGGTGCTGTATCAAGGTGCTGTATCAAGGTGCTGTATCAAGGTGTTGTATCAAGGTGCTGTATCAGGGTGCTGTATCAAGGTGCTGTATCAAGGTGCTTGCTGATGCGAGTTCCTTCCCACCGGACAGTTGCATCACGTCCCCGGAAGTAGCTAACGTGGCCGATTTGTTCCATCCCCCTTCATGTTATTTTGAGTAGGATAGCAGCCAACACTAGAAATAACGTGGAATATTGGTAGTAAACATCTGGATGTGACCGTGATCCAGTCTACAGCTCAATGGGGAGAGTTTGAGCTGCTATCCGGTAACACAACAGGGCCCAGTGCCCTTCGCTCCCGCTTGTCGTGCACCGCTGTCCCTGTTGCGGATTTCAGCTGTTCTCGCCATAATATGGACTTGGTCTTTTACCAGATATGGCTATCTTCTGTATACCACTTCTACCTTGTCACAACACAACTGATTGGCTCAAACGCATTAAGAAGGAAAGAAATTCCACAAATTAACTTTTAACAAGGCACACCTGTTAATTGAAATGCATTCCAGGTGACTATCTCGTGAAGCTGGTTGAGAGAATGCCAAGAGTGTGCAAAGATGTCATCAAGGCAAAGGGTGGCTACTTTGAAAAATATAAAATATTTTGATTTATTTAACTCTTTTTTGGTTACTACATAGTACTATGTAAAAACAGTACACGCTGATGAAACTGGGTTTGCACAACCAAATAATTTCCTGCGCAAACTGTCAGAAACAGTCTCAGGGAAGCTCATTCGTGTGTGCTCGTCATCATCACCAGGGTCGTGACCGATTCACCTTCGATGGCCACTGGCACACTGGAGAAGTGTGCTCTTCATCCTCACCAGGGTCGTGACCGACTGGAGAAGTGTGCTCGTCATCATCACCAGGGTCGTGACCGATTGACCTTCGATGGCCACTGGCACACTGGAGAAGCTCTCCACGGATTAATCCACGTTTCTACTGCACCTGGCTGATGGCGAACGGTTTATACGAATACTGTGAACAGAGTTCCCCATGGTGGCGGTGGGGTTATGGTACGGGCGGACATAAGCTACCGACAACGAACACAATTGCATTTTATCAATGGCAATTTTAATGTACAGAGATTCCGTGGCCCATCGTCGTGCCTATTCATTTAATTTTTTATTTATTTAATTAGGCAAGTCAGTTAAGAACAAATTCTTATTTACAATGATGGCCTACCCCTGCCAAACCCGGACGACGCTGGGCCAATTGTGTGCCGCCCTATGGGACTCCCAATCACAGCCGGATGTGATACAGCCTGGATTCAAACCAGGGACTGTAGTGGTGCCTCTTGCACTGATATGCAGTGCCTTAGACCGCTGCGCCACTCGGGAGCCAAAATTCATCCACTGCCATCACCTCATGTTTCAGCATGATAATGCACGGCCCCATGTCGCAAGGATAATGTCATGAGGTTGGTCTGTGGGTAAGGTTTATGACCCCCCATAAATACCTTTCTCTCTTCCCTCTCTCTCTGACCCCACTGAAGGACTCTCGAATGGCCTTTGTTAAACATAAAGAGTCTGGGAACATCAAACAAGTGGGGGGAAAGGAACCATATTTCAGTAATAGAACCAGTTGGCAATATGCATTGGTACTTAATGAGTATGATGTCAGATCAGTTGGCGTCTGAGACATTATGACTGATGACAGGACGACATAAACTGTATCTGGGAAAGTCTACACATTCTAGTTATCAGATTCACATGGAATTGTTGTGCTATTTAAATGTTTAAATATGAAACTATTTGTGAAAAGATTAAACGTAATTTTAGCTTCCAAATGAGAGAATTGGGTTTTCATAAGGTTAGAGCCCTGCTCAATCATTGGCCCGCCCCTGTGAAGAGACATTGGTTATAAACTATGAAACACACCCTTCTCTCCCTTCACTATATAAGCCCTTGATGAAAATGTAACCTCCTGTTCCAAGGACGATAGGACGACGGTTCCACGTTAAAAAGGCCTGACATGTCAACTACAGAACTAAGCCAACCTCAGCGTGAGCTTTGGTTGTGAATGGTATGAACTTTGAACTCTTATTCACTAAAGAAGTGAGACATCCTAACCGTTGAGTTAGCAACAGCAGCTGTAAACGTGGGCTAGGAAAGGACGGAGGGCATATCCAGTCTAACAGACAACGAAGATACTACAACGTAACCAATTTACCACCAGAGACATTCTTCCGAGGACAGGAAGATCTCTGTTGGCCAACACGGCCAGCATCTACGACCAACCTACTGAAGCGCAGCTCAGAGTAAATATTTATTGCATTTTCCTTTTCCAAATGGGCGGTAATTTAGAATGCATAAGATACTGTATTTACGAAAGTTTAGCTTCTCCCTTTGTTCCTCAGTCTTCCCGCTATTTCATTCAAGCCCAACCCCCTTTCTTTGCGTAACAAGCCGTCATACAGGTTCCGTCCACCAGGGACGTTTTCTGTATGACATCATTTGCATTCTGTGTATATGTAATTCTGTGTGATTAGTTAGGTATTTAGGAAATAAATAATTAAACCCAATTTTGTATTGATGATTCAACTTGTTAGCCAGAGTTCGTGAAGATAACCAAGAATTTACAACTTTCAGATGAGACTGAAATAAGGTGACGATTAATATTGACTGCTATTGATGTCAAATATTACTAAGTCTTTCAGAGTTTATTCGGAAGATAACAGCTCTATAAACACTCTTTCGTGGTGCCCCGACTTTCTAGTTAATTACATTTACATGATTAGCTCAATCAGGTGATATTAATTACAGAGAAAGGATTTTATAGAATAGCATGTCATATCACTTAATCCGGCATAGCCAAAGACACGACAATATGAACACAATTCCTGGCAGCTGAAAATGTCCCAGTTCTTCCATGGCCAGCATACTCATCAGACATGTCACCCACTGAGCATGTTTGGGATGCTCTGGATCGACATGTTTGACAGCGTGTTCCAGTTCCCGCCAATATCCAGCCACTTCTCACAGCCATTTGTATTTTATTTAATATTGAAGAGTGGGACAACATTCCACAATCAACAGCCTGATCAACTCTATGTGAAGGAGATGAGCTGCATGAGGACAATTGTGGTCACAACAGATACTGACTGGTTTTCTGATCCACACCCCTACCCAGGGGCGGAAATCCCGGGGGGGACAGGGGGACACGACCCCCCCATCCTGGGAAAAATATGATTTGTCCCCCCCAATATATCACTGAAACATAACTATGTAATTTAAATAATATTAATAATACGCAATGAAAGCAATTGTGCTGATTATAGACACTTAATAGTGCGTTTTTAAGTTTCAAAAGATTGCGACCCCCCGCCCTTTGCCTCACAATGGTTTGATCCACTGCCAGTTCCTTAGCTTGCTACGTAACTGACGTGAGGTTCATCCAGTCAATCACGCACACACACACTAGCTGAATATGCAGAGCTAGCGCGCAAATATTAACTATTAACCTAGCTAGTACCTATTCCATTTATGTGGCGTCGTCAAAGATGGAATCAGCATGCAGATGATGTAAGTTAGTGCTTCAAAGTCCCTGTGATAAGGTTAGCGATAAACTGAACAGAACTACACTCTAGTCTACCATTGTCTTAAATATATTTAATGGTCTCGTTGCAAAAGCTAAATTGTCGCAAGGGAACTTTTATTTATTTATTTTATTTCACCTTTATTTAACACGGGTAGCAAAGATTATAGCAAACACCACTAAAACTGAATTGGTGCTCGCTAGCTTTGCAAATTCAGCTATTGTTGGAAGCGAGCCAATATGAAACAAACTATTAAAATTACAAAAGGTTGCAGCATATGTTGTGTAAATGGTGAACTCATACAGCTGTCAACTCTTGTCATTTTAATCCGTTTCACATTTGCTAGCTACCTTTTAGATCGAAGCCCAAATAGAATGATAGAAGATGATAGAAGCCCATCTCCTACTGTAAATAACCTACACACTGTGTGTGTGTGTAGCCAGCCAGCCAGCCAGCCAGCCAGGTAGAAAAATGGCAGAAAAATAAAAGACTGACATCAGAGTATTTTTCAGTACACCAAAACGCATAGTAAGAACCCTAGTAGCCTAATATCTCAAAGACTAGTTGATAAAATGTTCATAAGAAAGAAATGAAATTCTAATGGAAATGTTTCACAATGATGTCATTAGGCAGAGCAGGCAACAGATGGCACACAGACAGCAGAGTTGGGGACAGATATGCAGGGACAGACTGGCAGAGACAGGGAGTCTCAGGTAAGTTTGTTGAGTCTTTGTTTGGCAACATTATGAAAGGTTCTCCATTTTTTTGACTTGTAAAATAGGAACATAATTGGAAAATGCCATGGATACCCCCACTCTCAACTTAAACTGGTGACTGAACTAAGATTTGTTAAAGGCAATGGTATTGCTGTTGTGATTAGTTGTGTAGTTTTGGGTACCGGTAGTTAGGAGTACGGCAAACACCTTATTTCTTTGGTTCCTCAATATACATTTACCATATTACAATGTAGGCTATGTGTTACAGCACTACTTTTGGTGTCCCCCTCAGGAATTGCTCTTGAGAAAATGTCATGTAATTGTCCCCTCTAAAGTGGATATCAGATTTTCGCCCCTGCCCCCCCTTTTTTTAAGTATCTGTTACCAACAGATCCATATCTGTATTCTCAGTCATGTGAAATCTATTGATTAGGGCCTAAAATATTTATTTCAATTGACTGATTTCCTTATATGAACTGTAACTCACTAAAAATCTTAGAAAATGTTGCGTTTATATTTTTGTTCAGTGTACCTTACAGCTCGGTTTGTGGTTGCGAGGTGACAAGAGCAAACTAACACCAAACAACATGACAGTAGCGGGGTACGACGAACAGAAGCAGGCGGAGAACAGTGTCCTTTCCTCGGCTTGACTCTGCTCTGAACACCGCTAACTGCCGGGTCTTACCTGGCTTGTTTGATCAAACTCTCTGTTCCTGCTGAATACATCGTAGCCGTCCAAACAAGTTGTAAATTGTCCGCTCGGGAAACATGTCCGACTGACAATCACGTGAATTCTCCACTAGTTCCGCGTTGTCAGCGAGTCTGCCCCGTTAATGACGTATTTCATTACGCTGTAGTTTTTAACCGGTATTTAACTAGACAAGTCAGAACAAATACTTATTTACATGACGGTCTACTCCGGCCAAAACCGGATGACGCTGGGTCAATTGTGCGCCGCCCTATGGGGGACTCCAAACCATGGCCGGATGTGATACAGCCTGGATTTGAACCAGGGACTGTAGTAATGCCTCTTGCACTGAGATGCAGTGCCTTAGACCGCTGCGCCACTCGGCCATCTTCACGGACGTGGTCACTGGTCCAGGGACATCAGCGCATAGAAAATCCAATATGGCTGCCAACGAATTACAAAAATATAAATATTATTTTGTATTATTATTTTATTAACATCAAATCAATACAAAAAGTATATTTAATAAAATTTAAGAACAATTGATTCTCTCTCTCTCTCCCCTCCCTCTATTTCTCTCTCTCTACCTCTCTCTCTCTCTGTCTCTCTCTGTCTCTCTCTCTCTCTCCCTCCCTCCCTCTATTTCTCTCTCTCTCTCTCTCTCTCCCCTCCCCTCTATTTCTCTCTCTCTCTCTTTCTCTCTTCCCCTCCCTCTATTTCTTTCTCTCTCTCTTTCTCTCTCCCCCTCCCTCTATTTCTTTCTCTCCCCCTCCCCCTATTCCCCCTCTCTCCTCTCTCTCTCTCTCTCTCTCCCTCTCTCTCTCTTCTCTCCTCTCTCTCTCTCTCTCTCCTCCTCTCTCTCTCTCTCTCTCTCTCCTCTCTCTCTCTCTCTCTCTCTCTCTCTCTCTCTCCTCTATCTCTCTCTCTCTCTCCTCTCTCTCTCTCTCTCTCTCTCTCTCTCTCTCTCTCTCTCTCTCTCCCTCTCTCTCCTCTCTCTCCCTCCCCTCCCTCCCTACCTCCCTCACTCCCTCCCTCCCCCTCCCTCCCCTCCCCCTCCCTCCCTCCCTCCCTCCCTCCCTCCCCTCCCTCCCTCCCTCCATCTCAGTTCAAAGGGGCATTATTGGTTCTTTCACACCCTGCCGCTCAGCGCGATGCACTTGTTATTTTCACCCTCACCCCGCCCCGCTCTTTCTGTGTCTGTGTGGCAGGTGACATTTCACTTCTCAGTCCAGCTGATCTGTCCTCAGATAAACATCTGTTTGCTTAGAATGGAGTAAACCTCTCTCTCTCTCTCTCTCTCTGTGTCTCCTCTCTCTCTCTCTGTCTCTCTCTCTCTCTCTCTCTCTCTCTCTCTCTGTCTCTCTCTCTCTACACCTCTCTCTCTGTCTCTTTCTCTCTCTCTCTCTGTCTCTCTCTCTCTGTCACTCTCTCTCTACACCTCTCTCTCTCTCTCTCTCTCTCTCTCTCTCTCTCTCTCTCTCTCTCTCTCTCTCTCTCTCTCTCTCTCTCTCTCTCTCTCTCTCTCTCTCTCTCTCTCTCTCTCTCTCTCTCTCTCTCTCTCTCTCTCTCTCTCAGAGCAGCATTAGATGCATGGGTGTCAGCGACTCTATACAGTCAGTTCGTCGTCTTTGTCAGGTAAATAACTTTCATTCATTTATGTTTTCAACTGCTAAGCAACAGCTGGGTAACGATGTAATGATTTAAATAGTTTAATTATCTAATGTGTCTCACTTTAACCAAAACGATGGAGAGGAGAGAGAGAGAGAACTGGAGGAGAGAAACAGAAAGATAGTGTGAAAGAGAGAGAGAGAGAACTGGAGGACTATCTGCTGGTTTTGCATTTTAGTCATTTAGCAGACGCTCTTATCCAGAGCGACTTACAGAAGTGAATGCATACATTTCATTTCATGCATTTTTGTAAAAAAAAATTTGCACTGGCCCCCCCGTGGGAATCAAACCCACAACCCTGGCGTTGCAAACACCATGCTCTACCAACTGAGCCACGGGGAAGGCCAGTATGTATAATACACCATGCTGGCGTTGCAAACACCATGCTGGCGTTGCAAACACCATGCTGGCGTTGCAAACACCATGCTGGCGTTGTAAACACCATGCTCTACCAACTGAGCTACAGGGAAGGCCAGTATGTATAACACACCATGCTGGCGTTGTAAACACCGTGCTGGCGTTGTAAACACCGTGCTGGCGTTGTAAACACCATGCTGGTGTTGTAAACACCATGCTCTACCAACTGAGCCACAGGGAAGGCCAGTATGTATAACACACCATGCTGGCGTTGCTCTACCAACTGAACCACAGGGAAGGCCAGTATATATAACACACCATGCTGGCGTTGCTCTACCAACTGAACCACAGGGAAGGCCAGTATGTATAACACACCATGCTGGCGTTGCTCTACCAACTGAACCACAGGGAAGGCCAGTATGTATAACACACCATGCTGGCGTTGCTCTACCAACTGAACCACAGGGAAGGCCAGTATGTATAACACGCCATGCTGGCGTTGCTCTACCAACTGAACCACAGGGAAGGCCAGTATGTATAACACGCCATGCTGGCGTTGCTCTACCAACTGAACCACAGGGAAGGCCAGTATGTATAACACGCCATGCTGGCGTTGCTCTACCAACTGAACCACAGGGAAGGCCAGTATGTATAACACACCATGCTGGCGTTGCTCTACCAACTGAACCACAGGGAAGGCCAGTATATATAACACACCATGCTGGCGTTGCTCTACCAACTGAGCCACAGGGAAGGCCAGTATATATAACACACCATGCTGGCGTTGCTCTACCAACTGAACCACAGGGAAGGCCAGTATATATAACACACCATGCTGGCGTTGCTCTACCAACTGAAGGCCCATTCAGATTTTCTACATGTTCAGTGAAAGTTCCAAAGTGATACTAATGCTGAGTCAGTATAGTACAGTACTGTAAGTACATAGTACATAGTCAGTACAGTACAGTACTGTAAGTATATAGTACATACAGTCAGTATAGTACAGTGTAGTACTGTACAGTAAGTATATAGTATATACAGTCAGTATAGTACAGTGTAGAACTGTACAGTAAGTATATAGTACATAGTCAGTACAGTATAGTATAGTACAGTACAGTAAGTATATAGTACATACAGTCAGTATAGTACAGTGTAGTACTGTACAATAAGTATATAGTACATGCAGTCAGTACAGTATAGTATAGTACAGTACAGTAAGTATATAGTACATACAGTCAGTATAGTACAGTGTAGTACTGTACAGTAAGTATATAGTACATGCAGTCAGTACAGTATAGTATAGTACATACAGTCAGTATATAGTATATACAGTCAGTATATTGTAGTATAGTATATAGTTAGTATATACAGCCAGTATAGTACAGTAAGCACATAGTATATACAGTCAGTATAGTACAGTACAATATAGTACAGTAAGTATATAGTATGTACAGTCAGTATAGGACAGTACGATATAGTACAGTAAGTATATAGTATATACAGTCAGAATAGTATAGTACAGTATAGTACAGTAAGTATACAGTGTATACAGTCAGTATAGTATAGTATAGTACAGTAAGTATATAGTATATACAGTCAGTCAGTATAGTACAGTATAGTACAGTAAGTATATAGTATATACAGTCAGTATAGTACAGTATAGTATAGTACAGTAAGTATACAGTGTATACAGTCAGTATAGTACAGTAAGTATATAGTGTATACAGTCAGTATAGTACAGTATACTATAGTACAGTAAGCACATAGTATATACAGTCAGTATAGTACAGTATAGTACAGTAAGTATATAGTGTATACAGTCAGTCAGTATAGTATATTATAGTACAGTAAGTACATAGTGTATACAGTCAGTATAGTACAGTATAGACAGTATAGTACAGTAAGTATATAGTGTATACAGTCAGTATAGTACAGTATAGTATAGTACAGTAAGTATATAGTGTATACAGTCAGTATAGTACAGTATCGTAGCCCTACATTCTGGCACAGAGACTCATTCGGGACTACTCCTTAGATGGGGGCTGGTTCTCCTTAGGGATGTGTTTTGTCTCCTTAGATGGGGGCTGGTTCTGTGGCTGTTGGACTTCCTGAGCCAACGGTCACAGCGAGTCAGAATAGGTCCCCACGTGTCAGACATATGCACCACTAACACAGGCTCTCCTCAGGGATGTGTTTTGTCCCCACTCCACCACCAACACAGGCTCTCCTCAGGGATGTGTTTTGTCTCCACTTCACCACCAACACAGTCTCTCCACAGGGATGTGTTTTGTCTCCACTCCACCACCAACACAGGCTCTCCTCAGGGATGTGTTTTGTCCCCACTCCACCACCAACACAGGCTCTCCTCAGGGATGTGTTTTGTCCCCACTCCACCACCAACACAGGCTCTCCTCAGGGATGTGTTTTGTCCCCACTCCAACACAGGCTCTCCTCAGGGATGTGTTTTGTCTCCACTCCACCACAGGCTCTCCTCAGGGATGTGTTTTGTCTCCACTCCACCACCAACACAGGCTCTCCTCAGGGATGTGTTTTGTCCACACTCCAACACCAACACAGGCTCTCCTCAGGGATGTGTTTTGTCCCCACTCCACCACCAACACAGCCTCTCCTCAGGGATGTGAATTTGTCCCCACTCCAACACAGTCTCTCCACAGGGATGTGTTTTGTCTCCACTCCACCACCAACACAGGCTCTCCTCAGGGATGTGTTTGTCCCCACTCCACCACCAACACAGGCTCTCCTCAGGGATGTGTTTTGTCCCCACTCCACCACCACCACAGGCTCTCCTCGGGGATGTGTTTTGTCTCCACTCCACCACCAACACAGGCTCTCCTCAGGGATGTGTTTTGTCCCCACTCCACCACCAACACAGGCTCTCCTCAGGGATGTGTTTTGTCTCCACTTCACCACCAACACAGCCTCTCCACAGGGATGTGTTTTGTCTCCACTCCACCACCAACACAGGCTCTCCTCAGGGATGTGTTTTGTCCCCACTCCACCACCAACACAGGCTCTCCTCAGGGATGTGTTTTGTCCCCACTCCACCACCAACACAGGCTCTCCTCAGGGATGTGTTTTGTCCCCACTCCACCACCACCACAGGCTCTCCTCGGGGATGTGTTTTGTCTCCACTCCACCACCAACACAGGCTCTCCTCAGGGATGTGTTTTGTCCCCACTCCACCACCAACACAGGCTCTCCTCAGGGATGTGTTTTGTCTCCACTTCACCACCAACACAGCCTCTCCACAGGGATGTGTTTTGTCTCCACTCCACCACCAACACAGGCTCTCCTCAGGGATGTGTTTTGTCCCCACTCCACCACCAACACAGGCTCTCCTCAGGGATGTGTTTTGTCCCCACTCCACCACCAACACAGGCTCTCCTCAGGGATGTGTTTTGTCCCCACTCCAACACAGGCTCTCCTCAGGGATGTGTTTTGTCTCCACTCCACCACAGGCTCTCCTCAGGGATGTGTTTTGTCTCCACTCCACCACCAACACAGGCTCTCCTCAGGGATGTGTTTTGTCCACACTCCAACACCAACACAGGCTCTCCTCAGGGATGTGTTTTGTCTCCACTCCACCACCAACACAGGCTCTCCTCAGGGATGTGTTTTGTCTCCACTCCACCACCAACACAGTCTCTCCTCAGGGATGTGTTTTGTCCCCACTCCACCACCAACACAGCCTCTCCTCAGGGATGTGTTTTGTCTCCACTCCACCACCACCACAGGCTCTCCTCAGGGATGTGTTTTGTCCCCACTCCACCACCAACACAGGCTCTCCTCAGGGATGTGTTTTGTCTCCACTCCACCACCCCACAGGCTCTCCTCAGGGATGTGTTTTGTCTCCACTCCACCACCAACACAGCCTCTCCTCAGGGATGTGTTTTGTCCCCACTCCAACACAGGCTCTCCTCAGGGATGTGTTTTGTCTCCACTCCACCACCAACACAGCCTCTCCTCAGGGATGTGTTTTGTCTCCACTCCACCACCAACTCTCTCTGTCTCTCTTGTTTCTCTCCAGGTTTAACCCAGATATCATATGCCACACACACACACACACACACACACACACACACACACACACACACACACACACACACACACACACACACACACACACACACACACACACACACACACACACACACACAGCGACTGTTTCCGGTCTCAGACCTGTAACATCTGAATACATTCAACAAGCCTCATTCAGAATATATATACAGGTTCTGAATCCGCTCGGACTCTGAGTTCTGTCCCTGTTGTCATGTTATCAAGAGATTCGTAAAGTTTTGTACATTTGTAGAAACATTCGCAAGTAAAAATGTGATTTGAGCAGCTCTGTGGGCCGGAACTTTAACTCCTGACCAATCATTTCGCTCTACCAAAACCACAGCTATTGGCTGAATTGTACATCCATCACGTCTCAGGAAGTAGCTGAGGTCAATAAAACCAAAACCATCTCCTGGGAGGAAATCAACCCTTTTATTTGTGGACATAGATTGTTTTTGTGAAAAGGCACGACATTAGTTGCTTATCAAGTGAAATGCAGAAAGTATTCAGACCCCCTTTTAGCCACATGTTGTTACCTTACAGCCTTATTCTAAAATGGATTAAATCAATACAACATGTACCTTACAGCCTTATTCTAAAATGGATTAAATCAATACAACATGTACCTTACAGCCTTATTCTAAAATGGATTAAATCAATACAACATGTTGTTACCTTACAGCCTTATTCTAAAATGGATTAAATCAATACAACATGTTTACAGCCTTATTCTAAAATGGATTAAATCAATACAACATGTACCTTACAGCCTTATTCTAAAATGGATTAAATCAATACAACATGTACCTTACAGCCTTATTCTAAAATGGATTAAATCAATACAACATGTACCTTACAGCCTTATTCTAAAATGGATTAAATCAATACAACATGTACCTTACAGCCTTATTCTAAAATGGATTAAATCAATACAACATGTACCTTACAGCCTTATTCTAAAATGGATTAAATCAATACAACATGTACCTTACAGCCTTATTCTAAAATGGATTAAATCAATACAACATGTACCTTACAGCCTTATTCTAAAATGGATTAAATCAATACAACATGTTGGTACCTTACAGCCTTATTCTAAAATGGATTAAATCAATACAACATGTACCTTACAGCCTTATTCTAAAATGGATTAAATCAATACAACATGTTGGTACCTTACAGCCTTATTCTAAAATGGATTAAATCAATACAACATGTACCTTACAGCCTTATTCTAAAATGGATTAAATCAATACAACATGTACCTTACAGCCTTATTCTAAAATGGATTAAATCAATACAACATGTTGGTACCTTACAGCCTTATTCTAAAATGGATTAAATCAATACAACATGTTTACAGCCTTATTCTAAAATGGATTAAATCAGTACAACATGTTGTTACAGCCTTATTCTAAAATGGATTAAATCAATACAACATGTACCTTACAGCCTTATTCTAAAATGGATTAAATCAATACAACATGTACCTTACAGCCTTATTCTAAAATGGATTAAATCAATACAACATGTACCTTACAGCCTTATTCTAAAATGGATTAAATCAATACAACATGTACCTTACAGCCTTATTCTAAAATGGATTAAATCAATACAACATGTACCTTACAGCCTTATTCTAAAATGGATTAAATCAATACAACATGTTGGTACCTTACAGCCTTATTCTAAAATGGATTAAATCAATACAACATGTACCTTACAGCCTTATTCTAAAATGGATTAAATCAATACAACATGTACCTTACAGCCTTATTCTAAAATGGATTAAATCACTACAACATGTTTACAGCCTTATTCTAAAATGGATTAAATCAATACAAACATGTACCTTACAGCCTTATTCTAAATGGATTAAAATCAATACAACATGTACCTTACAGCCTTATTCTAAAATGGATTAAATCACTACAAATGTCATCAATCTACACACAATACCCCATAATGACATCACAATACCCCATGATGACATCACAATACCCCATAATGACATCACAATACCCCATGATGACATCACAATACCCCATGAAGACATCACAATACCCCAATAATGACATCACAATACCCCATAATGGAGAAGTGAAACCAGGTTTTTAGACATTTTTGCAAATGTATTAAAAATAAAAACAGAAATACCTTATTTACATAAGTATTCAGACCCTGGATCATCTGTGAGATGTTTCTAGAAGTTGGTTGGAGTCCACCTGTGGTAAATTCAACTGATTTGGAAGGCACACGCCTGTCTATATAAGTTCCCACAGTTGACAGTGCTTTGGGCACACAATGCAAATAGTCCGGGGTACCTGTTCAGGAGTCTTATGGCTTGGGGGTGAAAACTTTTTGAGAAGCCTTTTTGTCCTAGACTTGGCACTCCGGTACCGCTTGCCATGTGGTAGTAGAGAGAACAGTCTATGACTGGGGTGGCTGGGGTCCTTGACAATTTTTAGGGCCTTCCTCTGACACCGCCTGGTGTAGAGGTCCTGGATGGCAGGCAGCTTAGTAGTCCCTCTGTAGTGCCTTACGGTCAGATGCTGAGCAGTTGCCATACCAGGCAGTGATGCAACCAGTCAGGATGCTCTCGATGTTGCACACCAAGGAACTTGAAGCTCTCACCCTGCTCCACTACAGCCCCGTCGATGAGAATGGGGGCGTGCTCGGTCCTCCTTTTCCTGTAGTCCACAATCATCTCCTTAGTCTTGGTTACGTTGAGGGAGAGGTTGTTATTCTGGCACCACATGGCCAGGTCTCTGACCTCCTCCCTATAGGCTGTCTTGTCGTTGTCAGTGGTCAGGCCTACCACTGTTGTGTCGTCTGCAAACTTAATGATGGTGTTGGAGTTGTGCCTGGCCGTGCAGTCATGAGTGAACAGGGAGTACAGGAGGGGACTGAGCACGCACCCCTGAGGGGCTCCAGTGTTGAGGATCAGCGTGGCAGATGTGTTGTTACCTACCCTCACCATCTGGGGGCTGCCTGTCAGGAAGTCCAGGATCCAGTTGCAGAGGGATGTGTTTAGTCCCAGAGTCATTAGCTTATTGATGAGCTTTGAGGGCACTATGGTGTTGAACACTGAGCTGTAGTCAATGAATAGCATTCTCACACAGGTGTTCCTTTTGTCCAGGTGTGAAAGGGCAGTGTGGAGTGCAATAGAGACTGCATCATATGTGGATCTGTTGGGGCGGTATGCAAATTGGAGTGGGTCTAGGGTTTCTGGCTTTGTTGAATATTTTCTTTCTTGTTGAACCGACCGTGGGACAGACTAAGTTTGTTCCCACACTCAGGACTTTGACTCTATGTAGGTTACAAATACTTTTTTAAAAATCAGGAATCAAAGTAAGACCCAAGTGCAGACTGTGTGAAGTAACAATGTTTATTGTAACCACCGGGGCAGGCAAACGACAGGTTATGGCAGGCCGGGGTCGATAATCCAGAGTAGAGGCCAAGGTACAGGACGGCAGACAGCAGGTCAGGCCGGGGTCGATAATCCAGAGTAGAGGCCAAGGTACAGGACGGCAGACAGCAGGTCAGGCCGGGGTCGATAATCCAGAGTAGAGGTCAGGGTACAGGACGGCAGACAGCAGGTCAGGCCGGGGTCGATAATCCAGAGTAGAGGCCAGGGTACAGGACGGCAGACAGCAGGTCAGGCCGGGGTCGATAATCCAGAGTAGAGGCCAAGGTACAGGACGGCAGACAGCAGGTCAGGCCGGGGTCGATAATCCAGAGTAGAGGCCAAGGTACAGGACGGCAGACAGCAGGTCAGGCCGGGGTCGATAATCCAGAGTAGAGGTCAAGGTACAGGACGGCAGACAGACTCAGGGTCAGGTCAGGCCGGGGTCGATAATCCAGAGTAGAAGTCAAGGTACAGGATGGCAGACTCAGGGTCAGGTCAGGCCGGGGTCGATAATCCAGAGTAGAGGTCAGGGTACAGGATGGCAGACAGCAGGTCAGGCCGGGGTCGATAATCCAGAGTAGAGGTCAAGGTACAGGACGGCAGACAGACTCAGGGTCAGAGACAAGCAGTGGTCAGGTGGGAGGGTACAGGTATAAGTCCCATTCTGTTAAAGGTCCCCAAAGCACACACCTCCCTTGGTCTTTTCAGTTCGCTGCAGCCAGCGACCGGAACGAGCTGCAACAAACACTCAAACTGGACAGTTTTATCTCCATCTCTTCATCAATCATGGACACTCTTACTGACAGTTGTGGCTGCTTTGTGTGATGTATTGTTGTCTCTACCTTCTTGTGCTGTTGTCTGTGCCCAATAATGTTTGTACCCTGTTTTGTTCTGCTACCATGTTGTGTTGCTACCATGTTGTTGTTATGTTGTGTTTCTACCATGTTGTGTTGCTGCCATGCTGTGTTGCTACCATGTTGTGTTTCTACCATGCTGTGTTGTCATGTTGTGTTTCTACCATGCTGTGGTGCTACCATGCTGTGTTTCTACCATGCTGTGTTGCTACCATGCTGTGTTGCTACCATGCTGTGTTGCTACCATGCTGTGTTGCTACCATGCTGTGTTGTCATGTTGTGTTTCTACCATGCTGTGGTGCTACCATGCTGTGTTGTCATGTTGTGTTTCTACCATGCTGTGTTTCTACCATGCTGTGGTGCTACCATGCTGTGTTGTCATGTTGTGTTTCTACCATGCTGTGGTGCTACCATGCTGTGGTGCTACCATGCTGTGTTGTCATGTTGTGTTTCTACCATGCTGTGTTTCTACCATGCTGTGTTGTCATGTTGTGTTTCTACCATGCTGTGGTGCTACCATGCTGTGTTTCTACCATGCTGTGTTTCTACCATGCTGTGGTGCTACCATGCTGTGTTGTCATGTTGTGTTTCTACCATGCTGTGGTGCTACCATGCTGTGTTTCTACCATGCTGTGGTGCTACCATGTTGTTGTCTTAGGTCTCTCTTTATGTAGTGTTGTGTTGTCTATCTTGTCGTGATGTGTATTTTTCTTACATTTATTTGTATTTTTAATCCCAGCCCCCGTCTCCGCAGGAGGCCTTTTCGGTAGGTCGTCAATGTAAATAAGAATTTGTTCTTAACTGACTTGCCTAGTTAAATATAGATTTTTTTAAATGCCAGAGCTGAGGATGATGTTAAAGCGTTTAAGTCTATCTCTCTCCCTTTCCCTCTCTCTTTCCCTCTCTCTCTCCCTCTCTCTCCCTTTTTCTCTCTCTCCCCCTCTCTCTCTCCCTCTCTCTTTCCCTCTCTCTTTCCCTATCTCTCTCTTTCCCTCTGTCTCTCCCTCTGTCTCTCCCTCTCCCTCTCTCTCTCCCTCTTTCTCCCTCTCTCTCTCCCTCTCCCTCTCTCTCTCTCTTTCCCTCTCTCTTGCTTTTCCCTTATTTCTCTCTCTCTCTCCCTCTCTCTTTCCCTCTCTCTCTCCCTCTCCCTCTCTCTCCCTCTCCCTCTCTCTCTCTTTCCCTCTCTCTCTCCCTCTCTCTCTCCCTCTGTCTCTCCCTCTCTCTCTCCCTCTCTCTCTCCCTCTCTCTCTCCCTCTCCCTCTCTCTCTTTCCCTCTCTCTCTCCATCTATGTCCCCCGACCCTGTCCACCCCCTCTCTTTCAGTAGAATAGATTCAAGGTATAATGTACAGACAAAGGTATGGTAGGATGTGGATACAGTGAGGGTTAACCTGTGCATAGAGTGATGATGAAAGAGATATTGTCTCTAGAAATATAATTTAAAGCAGGTGATGTCACTGCATGTGTTGTAGTGTGGAACTAAAGTGTTAAATAAGGCATATTGAGCAGGGCTAGAGGCTCTACAGGGAAATAAGGCAATAAATACTAACCAAAACAGCAATGGACAAGGCATATTGACGTTAGCGAGAGGCATGCGTAGCCGAGTGATCATAGGAGTCCAGTGAGTGGCTTCAGGCAGCTTGCGGTCAGGGGCTAGCAAGCTAACAGAAGGGCCTTGGAGGGACGTCGCGACGGAAGAAAGTCGTTAGCGAGAGGCATGCGTAGCCGAGTGATCATAGGAGTCCAGTGAGTGGCTTCAGGCAGCTTGCGGTCCGGGGCTAGCAAGCTAACAGAAGGGCCTTGGAGGGACGTCGCGACGGAA
Source organism: Salmo trutta (assembly GCF_901001165.1). Lineage (NCBI taxonomy): Eukaryota > Metazoa > Chordata > Actinopteri > Salmoniformes > Salmonidae > Salmo > Salmo trutta. Next base: position 294,873 of record NW_021823104.1, on the reverse strand, counting down.
GAAAGTCTGTTGTGGCCCCTCGTGCTTTTACGTCGGCAGACGGATCGGTTTTCGGAACCAAGGACTTGACCCCGATAATGACATTGGATATGCGTAAACTGCAACATTTCGGGAAAATTCTCTGCATTATCTTTCACAGCAGAGCCGTTAAAGATAACAATGTACTGAGCAAATGTCAAATTGGGTTTTTACCAAATTACCGCACGACAGACCACTCATTCACCCTGCACACCCTAATTGACAAACAAACAAAAAACAAAGGCAAAGGCTTTTCATGCTTTGTTGATTTCATAACCTTTTGACTCAATTTGGCATGAGTGTCTAGAATCTAAAGTCAAATGTCTACTGTTGTTGATGATCTGGTGCTTCTGTCCCCAACCAAGGAGGGCCTGCAGCAGCACCTAGATCTTCTGCACATATTCTCTCAGACCTGGGCCGTGACAGTAAATCTCAGTAAGACAAAAATAATGGTCCAGTTGCCAGGACCACAAATACAAATTCCATCTAGACATTGTTGCTCTAGAGCACACAAAAACCTATAGGTACCTCGGCCTAAACATCAGCGCCACAGGTAACTTCCACAAAACTGTGATTGATCTGAGATACAAGGCAATAAGGGCCTTCTACGCCATCAAAAGGAACATAAAATTTGACATCCCAATTTGGATCTGGCTAAAAATACTTGAATCCGTTATAGAACCCATTGCCCTTTATGGTTGTGAAGTCTGGGGTCCACTCACCAACCAAGAATTCACAAAATGGGACCAACACCACATTGAGACTCTGCATGGAGAATTCTGCAAAAATATCCTCAGTGTGCAACGTAAAACACCAAATAATGCATGCAGAGCAGAATTAGGCCGATACCCGCTAATTATCAAAATACAGAAAAGAGACGTTAAATTCTACAAACACCTAAAAGGCAGTGATTCCCAAACCTTCCATAACAAAGCCATCATCTACAGAGAGATGAACCTGGAGAAGAGTCCCCTAAGCAAGCTGGTCCTGGGGCTCTGTTCACAAACACAAACAGACCCCACAGAGCCCCAGGACAACAACACAAACAGACCCCACAGAGCCCCAGGACAGCAACACAAACAGACCCCACAGAGCCCCAGGACAGCAACACAAACAGACCCCACAGAGCCCCAGGACAGAAACACAAACAGACCCCACAGAGCCCCAGGACAGCAACACAAACAGACCCCACAGAGCCCCAGGACAGCAACACAAACAGACCCCACAGAGCCCCAGGACAGCAACATAAACAGACCCCACAGAGCCCCAGGACAGCAACATAAACAGACCCCACAGAGCCCCAGGACAGCAACACAACTAGACCCCACAGGGCCCCAGGACAGCAACACAAACAGACCCCACAGAGCCCCAGAACAGCAACACAAACAGACCCCACAGAGCCCCTAGACAGCAACACAATTAGGCCCAACCAAATCATGAGAAAACACATTGGAAAGAATTTAGCAAAAAAACTGAGCAAACTGGAATGCTATTTGGCCCTAAATAGAGAGTTCACAGTGACAAAAAACCCAACATTAAGGAATGGAGAGAGAGCCTTGCTATTGAGAAAGTCCACCGAATACCTGAACACTGTGGTAGAAAACTTGACCCAACATTAAGGAGAGGGAGAGAAAGAGACTTGCTATTGAGAAAGGCTACCAAATACCTGACCACTGCGGTAGAAAACCTGACCCAACATTAAGGAGAGGGAGAGAGAGAGCCTTGCTATTGAGAAAGGCCGCCGAAGGCAGACCTGGCTCCCAAGAGAAGACAGGCTATGTGCAATACTGCCCACAAAATGAGGTGGAAACTGAGCTGCATTTTCTAACCTCCTGCCAAATGTATGACCATTTTAGAGACAGAAATTTGCCTCAATTTACACAGATCCACAAAAAATGTAAAAACAAATCCAATTTTGATATCTACTGGGTGAAATACCACAGTGTTTAATCACAGCAGCAAGATTTGTTACATGTTGCCACAAGAAAAGGTCAACCAGTGAAGAACAAACACCATTGTAAATACAACCTATATTTATGTTTATTTATTTTCCCTTTTGTACTTAAAGTATTTGCACATCATTACAACACTGTATATAGACATGATATATAGTCTGTACATTTTTTATTGTTTATTTCACTTTTGTTTATTATCTATTTCACTTGCTTTGGCGATGTAAAACACATGTTTCCTAGGCCAATAAAGCCCTTTACATTGAACTGAGTCTTGACATCTGCAGTAGAAGGAGGAAGTGGGAAGTGACTTTCTGAGTCATACACTCCAAATTAAGAGAAGAGGAAACGCCTGTGGGTAACCGTGTGTGTGTGTGTGTGTGTGTGTGTGTGTGTGTGTGTGTGTGTGTGTGTGTGTGTGTGTGTGTGTGTGTGTGTGTGTGTGTGTGTGTGTGGTAGGTGACAGTTCGTAGTTTAAATCTCCTCCTCAGTGTGTGTGTGTGTGTGTGTGTGTGTGTGTGTGTGTGTGTGTGTGTGTGTGTGTGTGTGTGCAGAAACAACTGTTCTTTCCGTCTCCTTTCCTTCCTGACACACACACACACACACACACACACACACACACACACACACACACACACACACACACACACACACACATACATTTGCATAGAGCTGTTATCTGGTGTGTGTGTGTTAGATAGGGCTGATTTGCCTGGCTGAAGACACAAAGCAGGATTATTAAGCCACTAGGGTTAGAGTTAGGGGTAGAGCAGGGCCCACCAGACACAGTATGTAGAGAGAGAGGTAGAGAGAGGTAGAGAGAGGTAGAGAGAGGTAGAGAGAGAGAGAGAGAGAGTTAGAGAGAGGTAGAGAGAGGTAGAGAGAGGTAGAGAGAGGTAGAGAGAGGTAGAGAGAGGTAGAGAGAGAGAGAGTTAGAGAGAGTTAGAGAGAGGTAGAGAGAGGTAGAGAGAGAGGGAGGTAGAGAGAGAGGGAGGTAGAGAGAGGTAGAGAGAGAGTTAGGGGTAGAGCAGGGCCCACCAGACACAGTATGTAGAGAGAGAGTTAGAGAGAGGTAGAGAGAGGTAGAGAGGTAGAGAGAGGTAGAGAGAGAGGTAGAGAGAGAGGGAGGTAGAGAGAGAGGTAGAGAGAGGTAGAGAGAGAGTTAGGGGTAGAGCAGGGCCCACCAGACACAGTATGGAGAGAGAGAGGTAGAGAGAGAGAGAGAGAGAGAGGTAGAGAGAGAGAAAGGTAGAGAGAGAGAAAGGTAGAGAGAGAGTTAGGGGTAGAGCAGGGCCCACCAGACACAGTATGGAGAGAGTGAGGGAGAGAGAGAGAGAGAGAGGCAGAGAGGTAGAGAGAGGTAGAGAGAGAGGTAGAGAGGCAGAGAGGTAGAGTGAGAGGTAGGGGTAAAGCAGGGCCCACCAGACACAGTATGGAGAGAGGGAGGTAGAGAGAGAGGTAGAGAGAGGGAGGTAGAGAGAGGTAGAGGTAGAGAGAGAGAGAGAGAGAGAGAGAGAGAGAGAGAGAGAGAGAGAGAGAGAGAGAGAGAGAGATGAGGACGAGAGACAGACAGGGAGAGACATGAGGAAGAGAGACAGACAGAAGGAGAGATGAGGAAGAGAGACAGACAGAAGGAGAGATGAGGAAGAGAGACAGACAGGGAGAGATGAGGGAGAGACAGACAGAGGGAGAGATGAGGAAGAGAGACAGACAGAAGGAGAGATGAGGAAGAGAGACAGACAGAGGGAGAGATGAGGAAGAGAGACAGACAGAAGGAGAGATGAGGAAGAGAGACAGACAGAGGGAGAGACATGTATACGAGAGACAGACAGAAGGAGAGATGAGGAAGAGAGACAGCCAGGGAGAGATGAGGAAGAGAGACAGACACAAGGATAAAAGGTCATCCAGCCTTTCAGTTCCTCCACCCACACATGCTATGACATCTTCTGGTTTCAATTATGTTTCTAGAGACAATATCTCTCTCATCGTCACTCAATGCCTAGGTTTACCTCCACTGTATTCACATCCTGCCGTACCATTGTCTGTACATTATACCTCGAAGCTATTTTATCGCCCCCAGAAACCTGCTCCTTTTACTATCTATTCCCAAAGACTGGAAAGCAGCTGCGGTCATCCCCCTCTTCAAAGGAGGGGACACTCTTGACCCAAACTGCTACAGACCTATATCTATCCTACCCTGCCTTTCTAAGGTCTTCGAAAGCCAAGTTAACAAACAGACTACCGACCATTTCGAATCCCACCGTACCTTCTCCGCTATGCAATCTGGTTTCAGAGCTGGTCATGGGTGCACCTCAGCCACGCTCAAGGTCCTAAACGATATCGTAACCGCCATCGATAAGAAACAATACTGTGCTGCTGTATTCATTGACCTGGCCAAAGCTTTCGACTGTCAATCACCACATCCTCATCGGCAGATTCAACAGCCTTGGTTTCTCAAATGACTGCCTCGCCTGGTTCACCAACTACTTCTCTGATAGAGTTCAGTGTGTCAAATCGGAGGGCCTGTTGTCCGGACCTCTGGCAGTCTCTATGGGGGTGCCACAGGGTTCAATTCTTGGGCCAACTCTTTTCTCTGTATACATCAACGATGTCACTCTTGCTGCTGGTGAGTCTCTGATCCACCTCTACGCAGACAACACCATTCTGTATACATCTGGCCCTTCTTTGGACACTGTGTTAACAAACCTCCAGACGAGCTTCAATGCCATACAACTCTCCTTCCGTGGCCTCCAACTGCTCTTAAATGCTAGTAAAACTAAATGCACGCTCTTCAACCGATCGCTGCCTGCACCTGCCCGCCTGTCCTGCATCACTACTCTGGACGGTTCTGACTTACAATATGTGGACAACTACAAATACCTAGGTGTCTGGTTAGACTGTAAACTCTCCTTCCAGACTCACATCAAACATCTCCAATCCAAAATTAAATGTAGAATTGGCTTCCTATTTCGCAAAATAAAGCGTCCTTCACTCATGCTGTCAAACATACCCTCGTAAAACTGACCATCCTACCGATCCTCGACTTCGGCGATGTCATTTACAAAATAGCCTCCAATACCCTACTCAACAAACTGGATGCAGTCTATCACAGTGCCATCCGTTTTGTTACCAAAGCCCCATATACTACCCACCACTGCGACCTGTATGCTCTCGTTGGCTGGCCCTCGCTTCATACTCATCGCCAAACCCACTGGCTCCAGGTCATCTACAAGACCCTGCTAGGTAAAGCCCCGCCTTATCTCAGCTCACTGGTCACCATAGCAGCACCCACCTGTAGCACGCGCTCCAGCAGGTATATCTCTCTGGTCACCCCCAAAGCCAATTCCTCCTTTGGTCGCCTTTCCTTCCAGTTCTCTGCTGCCAATGACTGGAACGAACTACAAAAATCTCTGAAACTGGAAACACTTATCTCCCTCACTAGCTTTAAGCACCAGCTGTCAGAGCAGCTCACAGATCACTGCACCTGTACATAGCCCATCTATAATTTAGCCCAAACAACTACCTCTTCCCCTACTGTATTTATTTATTTTGCTCCTTTGCACCCCATTATTTCTATTTCTACTTTGCACTTTCTTCTACTACAAATCTGCCATTCCAGTGTTTTACTTGCTATATTGTATTTACTTTGCCACCATGGCCTTTTTGCCTTTACCTCCCTTATCTCACCTCATTTGCTCACATTGTATATAGACTTATTTTCTACTGTATTATTGACTGTATGTTTGTTTTACTCCATGTGTAACTCTGTGTTGTTGTATGTGGCGAACTGCTTTGCTTTATCTTGGCCAGATTGCAATTATAAATGAGAACTTGTTCTCAACTGGCCACCTGGTTAAAGAAAGGTGAAATAAAATACAAAAATATACAGTAGAGAGGCTATATACAGTAGAGAGGTTATATACAGTAGAGAGGCTATATACAGTAGAGAGGTTATATACAGTAGAGAGGTTATATACAGTAGAGAGGCTATATACAGTAGAGAGGTTATATACAGTAGAGAGGCTATATACAGTAGAGAGGCTATATACAGTAGAGAGGTTATATACAGTAGAGAGGCTATATACAGTAGAGAGGTTATATACAGTAGAGAGGTTATATACAGTAGAGAGGCTATATACAGTAGAGAGGTTATATACAGTAGAGAGGCTATATACAGTAGAGAGGTTATATACAGTAGAGAGGCTATATACAGTAGAGAGGCTATATACAGTAGAGAGGTTATATACAGTAGACAGGCTATATACAGTAGAGAGGTTATATACAGTAGAGAGGCTATATACAGTAGAGAGGTTATATACAGTAGAGAGGTTATATACAGTAGAGAGGTTATATACAGTAGAGAGGCTATATACAGTAGAGAGGTTATATACAGTAGAGAGGTTATATACAGTAGAGAGGCTATATACAGTAGAGAGGTTATATACAGTATACAGGCTATATACAGTAGAGAGCCTAGAGAGGCTATATACAGTAGAGAGGTTATATACAGTAGAGAGGTTATATACAGTAGAGAGGTTATATACAGTAGAGAGGCTATATACAGTAGAGAGGTTATATACAGTAGAGAGGTTATATACAGTAGACAGGCTATATACAGTAGAGAGGTTATATACAGTAGAGAGGCTATATACAGTAGAGGCTATATACAGTAGAGAGGTTATATACAGTAGAGAGGCTATATACAGTAGAGAGGTTATATACAGTAGAGAGGTTATATACAGTAGAGAGGTTATATACAGTAGAGAGGTTATATACAGTAGAGAGGCTATATACAGTAGAGAGGTTATATACAGTAGAGAGGCTATATACAGTAGAGAGGCTATATACAGTAGAGAGGCTATATACAGTAGAGAGGTTATATACAGTAGACAGGCTATATACAGTAGAGAGGTTATATACAGTAGAGAGGTTATATACAGTAGAGAGGTTATATACAGTAGAGAGGTTATATACAGTAGAGAGGTTATATACAGTAGAGAGGCTATATACAGTAGAGAGGCTATATACAGTAGAGAGGTTATAGAGAGGCTATATACAGTAGAGAGGCTATAGAGAGCTTATATACAGTAGAGAGGCTATATACAGTAGAGAGGCTATATACAGTAGAGAGGTATATACAGTAGAGAGGTGCTATACAGTAGAGAGGTTCTATACAGTAGAGAGGCTATATACAGTAGAGAGGCTATATACAGTAGAGAGGTTATATACAGTAGAGAGGCTATATACAGTAGAGAGGTATATACAGTAGAGAGGCTATATACAGTAGAGAGGCTATATACAGTAGAGAGGCTATAGAGAGGCTATAGACAGTAGAGAGGCTATATACAGTAGAGAGGCTTATATACAGTAGAGCGGTATATACAGTAGAGAGGCTATATACAGTAGAGAGGTTATATACAGTAGAGAGGTATATACAGGAGTAGAGGGTTATATACAGTGAGCAGAAGGCTATACAGTAGAGAGGTTATATACAGTAGAGAGGCTATATACAGTAGAGAGGTTATATACAGTAGAGAGGCTATATACAGTAGAGAGGCTATATACAGTAGAGAGGTTATATACAGTAGGAGAGGCTATATACAGTAGAGAGGCTATATACAGTAGAGAGGTTATATACAGTAGAGAGGCTATATACAGTAGAGAGGTTATATACAGTAGAGAGGTTATATACAGTAGCGAGGCTATATACAGTAGCGAGGTTATATACAGTAGAGAGGCTATATACAGTAGCGAGGTTATATACAGTAGAGAGGCTATATACAGTAGCGAGGCTATATACAGTAGCGAGGTTATATACAGTAGAGAGGCTATATACAGTAGAGAGGTTATATACAGTAGCGAGGTTATATACAGTAGAGAGGCTATATACAGTAGCGAGGCTATATACAGTAGCGAGGTTATATACAGTAGAGAGGCTATATACAGTAGAGAGGCTACATACAGTAGAGAGGTTATATACAGTAGAGAGGCTACATACAGTAGAGAGGTTATATACAGTAGAGAGGCTATATACAGTAGAGAGGTTATATACAGTAGACAGGCTATATACAGTAGAGAGGCTATATACAGTAGAGAGCCTACATACAGTAGAGAGGTTATATACAGTAGAGAGGCTATATACAGTAGAGGCTACATACAGTAGAGAGGTTATATACAGTAGAGGTTATATACAGTAGAGAGGCTATATACAGTAGAGAGGTTATATACAGTAGAGAGGCTATATACAGTAGAGGTTATATACAGTAGAGGTTATATACAGTAGAGGTTATATACAGTAGAGGCTATATACAGTAGAGGTTATATACAGTAGAGAGGCTACATACAGTAGAGAGGCTATATACAGTAGAGAGGCTATATACAGTAGAGAGGCTATATACAGTAGAGAGGCTACATACAGTAGGGAGGCTATATACAGTAGAGAGGCTATATACAGTAGAGGCTACATACAGTAGAGAGGTTATATACAGTAGAGAGGTTATATACAGTAGACAGGCTATATACAGTAGAGAGGCTATATACAGTAGAGAGGCTATATACAGTAGAGAGGTTATATACAGTAGAGAGGTTATATACAGTAGAGAGTCTATATACAGTAGAGAGGTTATATACAGTAGACAGGCTATATACAGTAGAGAGGCTATATACAGTAGAGAGGTTATATACAGTAGCGAGGCTATATACAGTACAGAGGTTATATACAGTAGAGAGGCTATATACAGTAGAGAGGTTATATACAGTAGAGAGTTTATATACAGTAGAGAGGCTATATACAGTAGAGAGGCTATATACAGTAGAGAGGCTATATACAGTAGAGAGCCTAGAGAGGCTACATACAGTAGAGAGGCTATATACAGTAGAGAGGTTATATACAGTAGAGAGGTTATATACAGTAGAGAGGCTATATACAGTAGCGAGGCTATATACAGTAGAGAGCCTAGAGAGGCTATATACAGTAGAGAGGCTATATACAGTAGAGAGGCTATATACAGTAGAGAGGCTATATACAGTAGAGAGGTTATATACAGTAGACAGGCTACATACAGTAGAGAGGCTATATACAGTAGAGAGGCTATATACAGTAGAGAGGTTATATACAGTAGAGAGGTTATATACAGTAGAGAGGCTATATACAGTAGAGAGGCTATATACAGTAGAGAGCCTAGAGAGGCTATATACAGTAGAGAGGCTATATACAGTAGAGAGGTTATATACAGTAGAGAGGCTATATACAGTAGACAGGCTATATACAGTAGAGAGGTTATATACAGTAGAGAGGCTATATACAGTAGAGAGGCTATATACAGTAGAGAGGTTATATACAGTAGACAGGCTATATACAGTAGACAGGCTATATACAGTAGAGAGGCTATATACAGTAGAGAGGCTATATACAGTAGAGAGGCTATATACAGTAGGGAGGCTATATACAGTAGAGAGCCTAGAGAGGCTATATACAGTAGAGAGGCTATATACAGTAGAGAGGTTATATACAGTAGAGAGGCTATATACAGTAGGGAGGCTATATACAGTAGACAGGCTATATACAGTAGGGAGGCTATATACAGTAGAGAGGCTACATACAGTAGACAGGCTATATACAGTAGGGAGGCTATATACAGTAGGGAGGCTATATACAGTAGAGAGGCTACATACAGTAGACAGGCTATATACAGTAGGGAGGCTATATACAGTAGGGAGGCTATATACAGTAGAGAGGCTACATACAGACACCGGTTAGTCAGGCTGATTGAGGTAGTATGTACATGTAGATATGGTTAAAGTGACTATGCATTTATGATGAACAGAGAGTAGCAGTAGAGAGGCTATATACAGTAGAGAGGCTATATACAGACACCGGTTAGTCGGGCTGATGGAGGTAGTATGTACATGTAGATGTGATTGAAGTGGCTATGCAGGTATGATGAACAGAGAGTAGCAGCAGCGTAAAAGAGGGGTTGTTCTATCACGGGCGTCGTAGTGATTGGACCAAAATGCAGCGGGGATGTGAATGCTCATTTTCTTCTTTATTAAATAAATGAACACTGAACAAAAAGAACGACGAAAACAGTCCTGTCAGGCACACAGCTAAACAAGAAACAACTACCCACAAAACCCATAGAAAAACACCCCTACTAAATAGGACCTTCAATTAGAGACAACGAGGAACAGCTGCCTCCAATTGAAGGTCAAAAACAATAAACTAAACATAGAAATAGAATAACTAGAAAATAGAACATAGAAATACAAAACATAGAACACTACCCAAAAACCCCGACAACACAAAACAAACACACCCCTGCCACGTCCTGACCAAAATACAATAACAAATAACCCCTTATACTGGTCAGGACGTGACAGTACCCCCCCCAAAGGTGCAGAACCCGGATGCACCTAAACATAAAAAACACAAAAATAAACCCAAACTAAAGGGAGGGAAGGGAGGGTGGCCACCGTCACCGACGGTTCTTGTGCTACACCCCCCCTCCCCAATCCTCCTACTACGGAGGTGGCTCAGGCTTAGTCCCCAACCTAACCTGTCCACCCCCGCTGAAGGCTCAGGGCTAAGGCGCGTCGCTGGAGACCTCGGGTTGATGCGCATCGCTGGAGACCTCAGACTGGCGGGCGACTCTGGGAGCTCCGGACTGGAGGGCGACTCTGACTGCGCCGATTCCAGACTGTAGGCCGTCTCTCTCGGTTCCGGACTGTAGGCCGACTCTCTCGGTTCCGGACTGTAGGCCGTCTCTCTCGGTTCCGGACTGTAGGCCGTCTCTCTCGGTTCCGGACTGTAGGCCGTCTCTCTCGGTTCCGGACTGTAGGCCGTCTCTCTCGGTTCCGGACTGTAGGCCGTCTCTCTCGGTTCCGGACTGTAGGCCGTCTCTCTCGGTTCCGGACTGTAGGCCGTCTCTCTCGGTTCCGGACTGTAGGCCGTCTCTCTCGGTTCCGGACTGTAGGACGTCTCTCTCGGTTCCGGACTGTAGGACGTCGCCGGAAGCACTGAACGGGGAACTGTCGCCGGAAGCTCTGGACGGGGAACTGTCGTCGGAAGCTCTGGACTGGGAACTGTCGCCGGAAGCTCTGGACGGGGACTGCGCACTGAAAGCCTGATGCGTGGGGCTGGATTTGGAGACGCCAGACTATTTACACGCACCACAGGGCTAGTGCGAGGAGTAGGAGCAGGACGTACTGGACTGGACTGACGCACTGGAGGCCTGGTGCGTGGTGCTGGCTTTGGAGACGTCAGACTAGGGACACACACCTTGAGGCTAGTACGAGGAGCAGGAACTGGATACACCGGGCCATGAACCAGCACTGGAGGTCTGGAGCGCACAGCCTGCACCACCCGTCCTGGCTGGGTAGTTACAGTAGCCCTGCACGGGCGGAGTGCTGGCACAGGGCGAACTGGGCTGTGCAGAGGCCTGATGGCTGCCGTGCGTAGAGCAGGCGTAGGGTAGCCTGGGCCCAGGAGACGCACCGGTGGCCAGATGCGCTACGCAGGCATCCTCCTTCCAGGCTGGAAGCCCACTCTAGCACGGCACTTGCGAGGGGCTGGGATCGCTCGCACCGGACTGTGCGTGCGCATGGGCGAGATTGTGCGTACTCTGCTGACATAATCTAATGTTTTGCTTTCGCTGTAAAGCCTTTTTGAAATCGGACAGTGTGGTTAGATTAACGAGAGTCTTGTCTTTAAATAGCTGTAAAATAGTCATATGTTTGAAAAATGGAAGTTTTCGGATTTTAGAGGAATTTGTATTTCGCGCCACGCCCATCATTGGATATTGGAGCAGATGTTCCGCTAGCGGAACATCTAGATGTAAGAGGTTGGCAAAAAACACATTTCTTCCCACAGGGCCGTGCGGTGAGACAGGGATGCAGCTTGAGCTCCACCCTCTTCAACATATACAGTTGAAGTCGGAAGTTTACATCCACTTAGGTTGTAGTGATTAAAACTCGTTTTTCAACCACTCCACACATTTCTTGTTTTAACAAACTATAGTTTAGGCAAGTCGGTTAGGACATCTACTTTGTGCATGACACAAGTCATTTTTCCAACAATTGTTTACAGACAGATTATTTCACTTATAATTCATTGTATCACAATTCTAGTGGGTCAGAAGTTTACATACACTAAGTTGACTGTGCCTTTAACCTCTCTGGGCTAGGTGGCACCAAATCGTCCCACCTACGTAACAGCCAGTTGAATCCTGTGGCGCGATTTTCAAAACCTTTGAAATGCTATTACTTCAATTTCTCAAACATATGACTATTTTACAGCTATTTAAAGACAAGACTCTCGTTAATCTAACCACACTGTCCGATTTCAAAAAGGCTTTACAACGAAAGCAAAACATTAGATTATGTCAGCAGAGTACCCAGCCAGAAATAATCAGACACCCATTTTTCAAGCTAGCATATAATGTCACAAAAACCAGAAGACAGCTAAATGCAGCACTAACCTTTGATGATCTTCATCAGATGACACACCTAGGACATTATGTTATACAATACATGCATGTCTGTTCAATCAAGTTCATATTTATATCAAAAAACAGCTTTTTACATTAGCATGTGACGTTCAGAAAAAGCATACCCCCCGCAAACTTCCGGGGAATTTACTAACAATTTACTAAATTACTCACGATAAATGTTCACAAAAAGCATAACAATTATTTTAAGAATTATAGATACAGAACTCCTCTATGCACTTGATATGTCCGATTTTAAAATAGCTTTTCGGATGAAGCACATTTTGCAATATTCTATGTACATAGCCCAGCCATCACGGGCTAGCTATTTAGACACCCGGCAAGTTTAGCCTTCACCAAAATCATGTTTACTATAAGAAAAATGGTCTTACCTTTCCTGTTCTTCATCAGAATGCACTCCCAGGACTTCTACTTCAATAACAAATGTTGGTTTGGTCCCAAATAATCCATCGTTATGTTCCATCAGCGACGTTTTGTTCGTGCATTCTAGACACTATCAGAATGGTAAATCACGGTCGTGCGCATGGCACATTTCGTGACATAAAAATTCTAAATATTCCATTACCGTACTTCGAAGCATGTCAACCGCTGTTTAAAATCAATTTTTATGCAATTTATCTCGTAGAAAAGCGACAATATTCCGACCGGGAATCTGCGTGTCTGTAAATAGAGGGAAAAACAGAAAGACGGGGGCGGACAGTGCACGAGCATGAAGCCCTTTGTCCTCTGATAGACCAGTTAGCAAAAGCGCTTGTGTGTTTCAGCCAGGGCTTTGAATTACGTCATTCAGGTTTTTCCCGGGCTCTGAGAGCCCATTGTAGCCGTGGGAAGTGTCACATAACAGCAGAGATCCTTAGTTTTTGGAAGAGATGTCAAAGAAAGCAAATAAATGGTCAGACAGGCCACTTCCTGTAAAGGAATCTCTCAGGTTTTTGCCTGCCAAATGAGTTCTGTTATACTCAAAGACACCATTCAAACCGTTTTAGAAACTTTAGGGTGTTTTCTATCCATATATAATAAGTATATGCATATTCTAGTTACTGGGTAGGATTAGTAACCAGATTAAATCGGGTACGTTTTTTATCCGGCCGTGTAAATACTGCCCCCTAGCCCCAACAGGTTTTAAACAGCTTGGAATATTAAAAAAAATGGTGTCATGGCTTTAGAAGCTTCTGATAAGCCAGTTGACATCATTTGAGTCAATTGGAGGTGTACCTGTGGATGTAATTCAAGGCCTACCTTCAAACTCAATGCCTCTTTGCTTGACATCATGGGAAAATCAAAAGAAATCAGCCAAGACCTCAGAAAAGAAATTGCAGACCTCCACAAGTCTGGTTCATAGTTGGGAGCAATTTCCAAATGACTGAAGGTACCACGTTCTCCTGTACAAACAATAGTACGCAAGTATAAACACCATGGGACCACGCAGCCGTCATACCGCTCAGGAAGAAGACACGTTCTGTCTCCTAGAGATGAACGTACTTTGGTGCGAAAAGTGCAAATCAATCCCAGAACAACAGCAAAATGACCTTGTGAAGATGCTGGAGGAAACAGGTACAAAAGTATCTATATCCACAGTAAAACGAGTCCTATATCGACATAACCTGAAAGGCCACTCAGCAAGGAAGAAGCCACTGCTCCAAAACCGCCATAAAATATCCAGACTACGGTTTGCAACTTCACATGGGGACAAAGATCCTACTTTTGGAGAAATGTCCTCTGGTCTGATGAAACAAAAATAGAACTGTTTGGCCATAATGACCATCGTTATGTTAGGACGATAAGGGGAGGCTTGCAAGTCTGAAGAACACCATCCCAACCGTGAAGCACGGGGGTGGCAGCATCATGTTGTTGGGGTGCTTTGCTGCAGGAGGGACTGGTGCACTTCACAAAATAGATGGCATCATGAGGTAGAAAAATGATGTGGATATATTGAAGCAACATCAAGACATCAGTCAGGAAGTTAAAGCTTGGTCGCAAATGAGTCTTCCAAATGGACAATGACCCCAAGCATACTTCCAAAGTTGTGGCAAAATGGCTTAAGGACAACAAAGTCAAGGTATTGGAGTGGCCATCACAAAGCCCTGACCTGAATTCTATAGAACATTTGTGGGCAGAACTGAAAAAGCGTGTGCGAGCAAGGTCTACAAACCTCACTCAGTTACACCAGCTCTGTCAGGAGGAATGGGCCAAAATTCACCCAACTTATTGTGGGAAGCTTGTGGAAGGCTACCCGAAACGTTTGACCCAAGTTAAACAATTTAAAGGCAATGCTACCAAATACTAATTGAGTGTATGTAAACTTCTGACCCACTGGGAATGTGATGGAAGAAATAAAAGTTGAAATAAATCATTCTCTCAACTATTGTTCTGACATTTCACATTCTTAAAATAAAGTGGTGATCCTAACTGACCTAAAACAGGGAATTTTTACTAGGATTAAATGTCAGGAATTGTGAAAAAAGTGAGTTTAAATGTATTTGGCGAAGGTGTATGTAAACTTCTGACTTTAACTGTATATATGCTGACATCATGTGACAGATCATATGACACTTTGACTGCACACAGGTGGACTTTATTGAACTAATTATGTGTCTTCTGAAGGTAATTGGCTGCACCAGATCTTATTTAGGGGTGAATACATATACACACACCACTTTTCAGTTGTTTTTTTTTGGTGAATTTTTTTAAACAAGTTATTTTTTTCATTTCACATCAACAATTTGGACTATTTTGTGTTTGTCCGTTACATGAAATCCCAAATAAAAATCAATTTAAAATACAGGTTGAAATGCAACAAAATTGAAAACATGCCAAGGGGTGTGAATACTTTTGCAAGGCGCTGTATATAGAGAGAGATGGATATGGTAAACCTAAATCACTCACTGTCTGTCTGTCTGTCTGTCTGTATCTCTCTCTCTGTGTGTGTGTGTGTGTGTGTGTGTGTGTGTGTGTGTGTGTGTGTGTGTGTGTGTGTGTGTGTGTGTGTGTGTGTGTGTGTGTGCGTGCGTGCGTGCGTGCATGTGTGTGTAGAGATGGAGAACGGAGCTGAGGACACCGAGTCTCTGTGGGAGTCGGTGGAGAATAACCGCTACATCCTGAGCCGATACATCTCTCCTGGTAAACTGACCCCCTACCTGCGCCAATGTAAGGTTCTGGACGAACAGGACGAAGACGAGGTCTTGAACTCTCTACTGCTGGTCTCTAAGGTCAACCGTACAGGTAGGTTACCTCTCTACTGCTGGTCTCTAAGGTCAACCGTACAGGTAGGTTACCTCTCTACTGCTGGTCTCTAAGGTCAACCGTACAGGTAGGTTAACTCTCTACTGCTGGTCTCTAAGGTCAACCTCACAGGTAGGTTAACTCTCTACTGCTGGTCTCTAAGGTCAACCTCACAGGTAGGTTACCTCTCTACTGCTGGTCTCTAAGGTCAACCTCACAGGTAGGTTAACTCTCTACTGCTGGTCTCTAAGGTCAACCTCACAGGTAGGTTAACTCTCTACTGCTGGTCTCTAAGGTCAACCTCACAGGTAGGTTACCTCTCTACTGCTGGTCTCTAAGGTCAACCACAAGTCAAATCAAATTGTATTTGTCACATGCTTCGTAAACAGCAGGTGTAAACTAACAGTGACATGATTACTTATGGGTCCTTTTCCAACAGTACTGAGTCAATGTGCAGGGATACCAAGTAATAACATGGTTATATACAGGGAGTACCAGGTAATAACATGGCTATAGACAGGGATACCAGGTAATAACATGGCTATATACAGGGAGTACCAGGTTATAACATGGTTATATACAGGGAGTACCAGGTAATAACATGGCTATATACAGGGATACCAGGTAATAACATGGCTATATACAGGGAGTACCAGGTAATAACATGGCTATATACAGGGGATACCAGGTAATAACATGGATATATACAGGGAGTACCAGGTTATAACATGGTTATATACAGGGAGTACCAGGTAATAACATGGCTATATACAGGGAGTACCAGGTAATAACATGGCTATATACATACAGGGAGTACCAGATAATAACATGGCTATATACAGGGAGTACCAGGTAATAACATGGATATATACAGGGAGTACCAGGTTATAACATGGTTATATACAGGGAGTACCAGGTAATAACATGGCTATATACAGGGAGTACCAGGTAATAACATGGCTATATACATACAGGGAGTACCAGGTAATAACATGGCTATATACAGGGAGTACCAGGTAATAACATGGATATATACAGGGAGTACCAGGTTATAACATGGTTATATACAGGGAGTACCAGGTAATAACATGGCTATAGACAGGGAGTACCAGGTAATAACATGGCTATATACAGGGAGTACCAGGTAATAACATGGTTATATACAGGGAGTACCAGGTAATAACATGGCTATAGACAGGGGATACCAGTACTGAGTCAATGTGTAGGGATACCAGGCAATGACATGGTTATAGACAGGGAGTACCAGCAGGAGGGTGTGTCTATAAAGCAGGAGGGTGTGTCTATAAAGCAGGAGGGTGTGTCTATAAAGGAGGAGGGTGTGTCTATAAAGCAGGAGGGTGTGTCTATAAATGAAGAGGGTGTGTCTATAAAGGAGGAGGGTGTGTCTATAAATGAAGAGGGTGTGTCTATAAAGGAGGAGGGTGTGTCTATAAATGAAGAGGGTGTGTCTATAAAGGAGTAGGGTGTGTCTATAAAGCAGGAGGGTGTGTCTATAAAGGAGGAGGGTGTGTCTATAAAGGAAGAGGGTGTGTCTATAAAGGAGGAGGGTGTGTCTGTAAAGCAGGAGGGTGTGTCTATAAATGAAGAGGGTGTGTCTATAAAGCAGGAGGGTGTGTCTGTAAAGCAGGAGGGTGTGTCTATAATTGAAGAGGGTGTGTCTATAAAGGAGGAGGGTGTGTCTATAAAGCAGGAGGGTGTGTCTATAAAGCAGGAGGGTGTGTCTATAAAGCAGGAGGGTGTGTCTATAAATGAAGATTCTATTGCAGATTGTTTTATCAATCAGATTACACATTAAAAGGTATAACAAGAAATTAAATCTACTTTCTCCCCTGGACGTGTGTGTGTGTGTGTGTGTGTGTGTGTTTGTGTGTGGTTTGTGTGTGTGTGTGTGTGTATATCTGTGTGTGTGTGTGTGTGTGTGTGTGTGTGTGTGTGTGTGTGTGTGTGTGTGTGTGTGTGTGTGTGTATATCTGTGTGTGTGTGTGTGTGTGTGTGTGTTTTGTGTGTATATCTGTGTGTATGTGTGTGTGTGTGTGTGTGTGTGTGTGTGTGTGTGTGTGTGTGTGTGTGTGTGTGTGTGTGTTTGTGTGTATGTGTTTGTGTGTATATCTGTGTGTGTGTGTGTGTGTGTGTGTGTTTGTGTGTATATCTGTGTGTGTGTGTGTGTGTGTGTGTGTGTGTGTGTGTATATCTGTGTGTGTGTGTGTGTGGTGTGTGTGTGTGTGTGTGTTTGTGTGTATGTGTTTGTGTGTATATCTGTGTGTGTGTGTGTGTGTTGGTGTGTTGTGTGTGTGTGTGTGTGTGTTTGTGTGTATATCTGTGTGTGTGTGTGTGTGTGTGGTGTGTGTCTGTGTGTGTGTGTGTGTGGTGTGTGTGTGTGTGTGTGTGTATATCTGTGTGTGTGTGTGTGTGTGTGTGTGTGTGTGTGTGTGTGTTGTGTGTGTGTGTGTGTGTGTGTGTGTATAGGGCGTCTGCTAGACATTCTTCATGGTAAAGGAGAACGAGGTTATGTGGTTTTCCTGGAGAGTATTGAGTTCTATTATCCGGACCTTTACAAGCTGGTGACTGGCAAGGAACCTACCAGACGCTTCTCCACTATCGTTGGTAAGACACACACGCACTTTATATATCTACCTGTTACCATCATCTGTTACTATAACCATCATCTGTTACTATAACCATTCTGTTACTGTAACCATCATCTGTTACTATAACCATCATCTGTTACTATAACCATTCTGTTACTATAACCATTTACTACCATTCTGTTACTATAACCATCATCTGTTACTATAACCATTCTGTTACTATAACCATTCTGTTACTATAACCATCATCTGTTACTATAACCATTCTGTTACTATAACCATCATCTGTTACTATAACCATTCTGTTACTATAACCATTCTGTTACTACAACCATCATCTGTTACTATAACCATTCTGTTACTATAACCATCATCTGTTACTATAACCATCATCTGTTACTATAACCTTCATCTGTTACTATAACCATTCTGTTACTATAACCATCATCTGTTACTATAACCATTCTGTTACTATAACCATTCTGTTACATTAACCATTATCTGTTACTATAACCATTCTGTTACTATAACCATTCTGTTACTATAACCACCATCTGTTACTATAACCACCATCTGTTACTATAACCATTCTGTTACTATAACCATCATCTGTTACTATAACCATCATCTGTTACTATAACCATCATCTGTTACTATAACCATTCTGTTACTATAACCATCTGTTTACTTAATATAACCATCATCTGTTACTATAACCATTCTGTTACTATAACCATTATGTTACTATAACCATCATCTGTTACTATAACCATTCTGTTACTATAACCATTCTGTTACTATAACCATCATCTGTTACTATAACCACCATCTGTTACTATAACCATCATCTGTTACTATAACCATTATGTTACTATAACCATTCTGTTACTATAACCATTCTGTTACTATAACCATCATCTATTACTATAACCATTCTGTTACTATAACCATTCTGTTACTATAACCATTCTGTTACTATAACCATTCTGTTACTATAACCATCCTGTTACTATAACCATTCTGTTACTATAACCATTCTGTTACTATAACCATCATCTGTTACTATAACCATTCTGTTACTATAACCATTCTGTTACTATAACCATCATCTGTTACTATAACCATCCTGTTACTATAACCATCATCTGTTACTATAACCATCATCTGTCACTATAACCATTCTGTTACTATAACCATTATGTTACTATAACCATCATCTGTTACTATAACCATCATCTGTTACTATAACCATCCTGTTACTATAACCATCATCTGTTACTATAACCATCATCTGTTACTATAACCATTCTGTTACTATAACCATCATCTGTTACTATTAACATCATCTGTTATTATAACCATTCTGTTCCTATAACCATTCTGTTACTATAACCATCGTCTGTTACTATAACCATCATCTGTTACTATAACCATTCTGTTACTATAACCATTCTGTTACTATAACCATTCTGTTACTATAACCATCATCTGTTATTATAACCATTCTGTTACTATAACCATTCTGTTACTATAACCATTCTGTTACTATAACCATCCTGTTACTATAACCATTCTGTTACTATAACCATTCTGTTACTATAACCATCATCTGTTACTATAACCATTCTGTTACTATAACCATTCTGTTACTATAACCATCATCTGTTACTATAACCATCCTGTTACTATAACCATCATCTGTTACTATAACCATCATCTGTTACTATAACCATTCTGTTTACTATACCATTATGTTACTATAACCATCATCTGTTACTATAACCATCATCTGTTACTATAACCATCATCTGTTACTATAACCATCATCTGTTACTATAACCATTCTGTTACTATAACCATCATATGTTACTATTAACATCATCTGTTATTATAACCTTCTGTTCCTATACATTCTGTTACTATAACCATCGTCTGTTACTAGAACCATCATCTGTTACTATAACCATTCTGTTACTATAACCATTCTGTTACTATAACCATCATCTGTTATTATAACCATTCTGTTACTATAACCATCATCTGTTACTATAACCATTCTGTTACTATAACCATTCTGTTACTATAACCATCATCTGTTACTATAACCATTATGTTACTATAACCATTCTGTTACTATAACCATTCTGTTACTATAACCATCATCTGTTACTATAACTACCATCTGTTACTATAACCATCATCTGTTACTATAACCATCATGTGTTACTGTAACCATTCTGTTACTATAACCATCATCTGTTACTATAACCATTCTGTTACTATAACCATCATCTGTTACTATAACCATCATCTGTTACTATAACCATCATCTGTTACTATAACCATTCTGTTACTATAACCATTCTGTTACTATAACCATTCTGGTACTATAACCATCATCTGTTACTATAACCATTCTGTTACTATAACCATTCTGGTACTATAACCATCATCTGTTACTATAACCATTCTGTTACTATAACCATTCTGTTACTATTACCATCATCTGTTATTATAACCATTCTGTTCCTATAACCATTCTGTTACTATAACCATCGTCTGTTACTATAACCATCATCTGTTACTATAACCATTCTGTTACTATAAACATTATGTTACTATAACCATTCTGTTACTATAACCATCATCTGTTATTATAACCATTCTGTTACTATAACCATCATCTGTTACTATAACCATTCTGTTACTATAACCATCATCTGTTACTATAACCATTCTGTTACTATAACCATCATCTGTTATTATAACCATTCTGTTACTATAACCATCATCTGTTACTATAACCATCATCTGTTACTATAACCATTCTGTTACTATAACCATCATCTGTTACTATAACCCTTCTGTTACTATAACCATCATCTGTTACTATAACCATTCTGTTACTATAACCATTCTGTTACTATAACCATTCTGTTACTATAACCATCATCTGTTACTATAACCATTATGTTACTATAACCATTCTGTTACTATAACCATTCTGTTACTATAACCATCATCTGTTACTATAACCATTCTGTTACTATAACCATTATGTTACTATAACCATCATCTGTTACTATAACCATCATCTGTTACTATAACCATTCTGTTACTATAACCATTCTGTTACTATAACCATTCTGTTACTATAACCATTATGTTACTATAACCA
>NW_021823104.1:263389-268389 GCF_901001165.1 Salmo trutta | reverse complement strand
AGTTGAGGAAATGTTGGATGGGCAAGGAGGCATGGCAGAGTCAAATAGGAACCCTGACTTAATGAAGTGGTGATTAAAGAGCTCAGCCATGTGCTTCTTGTCAGTAACAACCACATCATCAACATTAAGGGTCATTGTCAGCTGTGAGGAGGAGGATTTATTCTCCAGGTCTTTAACCGTTTTTCCAGTTTGTTGGAAGATAGCGCCAACAGAGATGTTAGCCTTGCTTCGAGTCCTTAGGAAACTATGCAGTTTTTAGGTTTTTGTATCATTTCTTACATTGTTACCCCAGGAAATCTTAAGTCTTATTACATACAGGCGGGAAGAATTAATTGGATATAAGAGCGATGTCAACTTACCAACATTACGACCAGGAATACGGCTTTCCCGAAGCGGATCCTCTGTTTGGACCACCACCCAGGACAATGGATCGGATCCCAGCCGGCAACCCAAAACAACGGCGCTGCAGGAGGGGCAGACGGAGCGGCCTCTTGGTCAGGCTGCGTAGACGTGGAAATCGCCCACCGCTCCCGAGTATACTACTCGCCAATGTCCAGTCTCTTGACAACAAGGTAGACAAAATTCGAGCAAGGGTGGCCTTCCAGAAAGACATCAGAAATTGTAACATCTTCTCTCGGGATAAGTTGTCGGAATCGGTTCAGCCACCGGGCTTCTCCATGAATCGCGCCAACAGAGATAAACACCTCTCTGGGAAGAAGAAGGGCGGGGGTGTATGCTTCATGATTAACGACTCATGGTGTAATCATAACAACATACAGGAACTCAAGTTCTTCTGCTCACCCAACCACCCAACCTTACAATCAAATGCCGTCCATATTACCTCCCAAGAGAATTCTTGTCAGTTATTGTCCCAGCTGTGTACATTCCCCCTCAAGCAGACAGCAAGACGACCCTCAAGGAACTTCACTGGACTCAATGTACACTGGAAACCGTATATCCTGAGGCTGTATTTATTGTAGCTGGGGATTTTAACAAAGCAAATTTGAGAACAAGGCTACCTAAATTCTATCAGCATATTGATTGCAGTACTCACAGGGGTAATACACTCAATCACTGCTACTCTAACTTCCGTGATGCATACAAAGCCCTCCCCTGCCCTCCCTTTGCTCCTTCCGTCTTATAGGCAGAAACTCAAACAGGATGTACCAGTGACTAGAACCATTCAACGCTGGTCTGACCAATCGGAATATATGCTTCAAGATTGCTTTGATCTCATGGACTAGGATATGTTCCAGTCAGCCTCAGAGAACAACAACAATCTATTCGCTGACTTGGTGAGTCAGTTTATAAGGAAGTGCATTGGAGATGTTGTACCCACTGTGATTATTAAAACCTACCCTAACCAGAAACCATGGATGGATGGCGGCATTCGCACAATACTGAAAGCATGATCCACCTCATTTAACCATGGAAAGAGATCTGGGAATACGGCTGTATATAAACAGTGTAGCTATTCCCTCCGCAAGGCAATCAAACAAGCGAAATGCTGTTACAGGGACAAAGGGGAGTCTCAATTCAACGGCTCAGACACGAGACGTTTGTGGCAGGGTCAACAGAAAATCACAGACTACAAAAAGAAATCCAGCCACCTCACGGACACCGACGTCTTGCTTCCAGACAAACTAAACACCTTTGCCTGCTTTGAGGAAAATACAGTGCCACCGTCACGGCCTGCTAACAAGGACTGCCCCCCCCCTCCTTCTTTGTGGCTGACGTGAGTAAAACATTTAAACATGTTAACCCTCGCAAGGCTGCTGGCCCAGAAGGCATCCCTAGCCGCGTCCTCAGAGCATGCACAGACCAGCTGGCTGGTATGTTTACGGACATATTTAATCGCTCCCCATCCCAGTCTGCTGTCCCCACATGCTTCAAGATGGCCACCATTGTTCCTGTACCCAAGAAGGAAAAGATAACTGAACTAAATGATATTTTGGGATGAGTTGGACCACAGAGTGAAGGAAAAGCAGCCAACAAGTGCTCAAAATATGTGGGAACTCCTTCAAGGCTGTTTGAAAAGCATTCCAGGTGAAGCTGGTTGAGAGAATGCCAAGAGGGGGGCTACTTTGAAGAATCTTAAATATAAAATATTTGTTTGGTTACTACACTTGTGGTTACAGCGTGATTCCATATGTGTTATTTCATAGTTTTAATGTCTTCGCTAATATTCTAAATAGTAAAATAGTAAAACAACTTGAATGAGTAGATGTTTCCAACCTTTTGACTGGTCCTGTATATTCCAGGATACAACAAGATGAAGGAAGAGAGGAACAACTATAACGACGAGCTGCTGAGGGTGAAGGATGAGAACTATAAACTGGCCATGCGGTACGCAACGCTCAGCGAGGAGAAGAACATGGCTGTGATGAGGAGCAGGGACCTGCAGCTGGAGGTACACACACACGCACGCACGCACGCACGCACACACACACACACACACACACATATTATTATTATTATTATATTATATTATTATATATTATTATATTATTATTATTATATTATTATTATATTATTATTATATATTATTATTATTATTATATTATTATTAATTATTATTATTATTATTATTATTATTATCATATTATTATTATTATATTATAATATTATTATATTATTATTATTATTTATATTATTATTATTTATTATAATATTATTATATTATTATTATTTTATTATTATTATATAATATTATTATTATTATATTATATTATTATTATTATATTATTATTATGTATTATTATTATATATTATATTATTATTATTATATTATATTATTATTATTATATTATATTATATTATTATTATAATATTATTATTATATTATATTATATTATTATTTTTATATTATTATTATTATATTATTATTATTATATTATATTATTATATTATAATATTATTACTATATTATTATTATATTATTATTATTATATTATTATTATATTATTATTATATTATTATAATTATTATATTATTTTATATTATAATATTATTATTATATATTATATTATATTATTATATTATTATTATATTAAATATTATTATTATATTATTATTATATTATATATTATTATATATTATATATTATTATAATATTATTATTATATTATTATATTATTATATTATTATAATATTATTATTATATTATTATATTATTATTATATTATTATTATATTATTATTATATTATAATTATAATATTATTATATTATTATATTATTATTCTATTATTATATTATTATTATTATTATTATATTATTATATTATTTTATTATTATTATTATTATTATTATTATTGTTATTTTATTATTATATTATTATTATTATTATTATTATATTATTATTATATTAGATTGACCAGCTGAAACACAGACTAAACAAGCTAGAGGAGGAGTGTAAGATGGAGAGAAGACAGAGTCTGAAACTGAAGAACGACATCGAGAACCGACCCAGAAAAGAACAGATCTTCGAACTGGAGAGAGAGAACGAGGTTCTGAAGATCAAACTGCAGGAGCTGCAATCTCTCATACAGGTACCCAACCCTAACCCATAACCCTTAATAACCCTTAACCCTAAACCTTAACCCTTAACCCTAACCCTTAACCCTTACCCTTAACCCCTAACCCCTAACCTAACCCTTACATTTACATTTACATTTAAGTCATTTAGCAGACGCTCTTATCCAGAGCGACTTACAAATTGGTGCATTCACCTTAAGATATCCAGTGGAACAACCACTTTACAAAAGTGCATCTAAATCTTTCGGGGGGGGGGTAGAAGGATTACTTTATCCTATCCCAGGTATTCCTTAAAGAGGTGGGGTTTCAGGTGTCTCCGGAAGGTGGTGATTGACTCCGCTGTCCTGGCGTCGTGAGGGAGCTTGTTCCACCATTGGGGTGCCAGAGCCTTAACCCTAACCCTAACCCAAACCCTTAACCCTAACCCTTAACCCTAACCCTAACCCTTAACCCCTAACCCCAACCCTAACCCTTAATAACCCTTAACCCCTAACCCCAACCCTTAACCCTTAACCCCTAACCCTTAACCTCTACCCTTAACCCTGTGTGTGTGTGTGTATACGTGTGTGTGTGTGTGTGTGTGTGTGTGTGTGTGTGTGTATACGTGTGTGTGTGTGTGTGTGTGTGTGTGTGTGGTGTGTGTGTGTGTGTGTGTGTGTGTGTGTGTGTAGCCAGGGCCTCTGCCTGCGTCTGACAAGGCGATCCTGGACATTCTGGAACACGACCGCCAGGAGGCGTTAGAAGACAGACAAGACCTGGTCAACAGACTGTACAACCTGCATGAAGAGATAAGGCAGGCTGAGGAGCTACGAGACAAGGTTATTATAGTAGTATTATAGTAGTATTACTGTACAACCTGCATGAAGAAATACGGCAGGCTGAGGAGCTACAAGACAAGGTTATTATAGTAGTATTATAGTAGTATTACTGTACAACCTGCATGAAGAGATACGGCAGGCTGAGGAGCTACGAGACAAGGTTATTATAGTAGTATTATAGTAGTATTACTGTACAACCTGCATGAAGAGATAAGACAGGCTGAGGAGCTACGAGACAAGGTTATTATAGTAGTATTATAGCAGTACTATAGTAGTATTACTGTACAACCTGCATGAAGAGATACGACAGGCTGAGGAGCTACGAGACAAGGTTATTATAGTAGTACTATAGTAGTACTATAGTAGTATTACTGTACAACCTGCAAGAAGAGATACGGCAGGCTGAGGAGCTACGAGACAAGGTTATTATAGTAGTATTATAGTAGTACTATAGTAGTATTACTGTACAACCAGCAAGAAGAGAAAAGGCAGGCTGAGGAGCTACGAGACAAGGTTATTATAGTAGTATTATAGTAGTATTACTGTACAACCTGCATGAAGAGATACGGCAGGCTGTGGAGCTACGAGACAAGGTTATTATAGTAGTATTATAGTAGTACTATAGTAGTATTACTGTACAGCCTGCA
>NW_021823104.1:250889-253389 GCF_901001165.1 Salmo trutta | reverse complement strand
CAGAAAGATACTACTCTGGACCAGGTAACACACACAGAAAGATACTACTCTGGACCAGGTAACACACAGAAAGATACTCTGGACCAGGTAACACACACAGAAAGATACTACTCTGGACCAGGTAACACACAGAAAGATACTACTCTGGACCAGGTAACACACAGAAAGATACTACTCTGGACCAGGTAACACACAGAAAGATACTACTCTGGACCAGGTAACACACAGAAAGATACTACTCTGGACCAGGTAACACACGAAAGATACTACTCTGGACCAGGTAACACACAGAAAGATACTACTCTGGACCAGGTAACACACAGAAAGATACTACTCTGGACCAGGTAACACACACAGAAAGATACTACTCTGGACCAGGTAACACACAGAAAGATACTACTCTGGACCAGGTAACACACACAGAAAGATACTACTCTGGACCAGGTAACACACAGAAAGATACTACTCTGGACCAGGTAACACACAGAAAGATACTACTCTGGACCAGGTAACACACAGAAAGATACTACTCTGGACCAGGTAACACACAGAAAGATACTACTCTGGACCAGGTAACACACAGAAAGATACTACTCTGGACCAGGTAACACACACAGAAAGATACTACTCTGGACCAGGTAACACACACAGAAAGATACTACTCTGGACCAGGTAACACACAGAAAGATACTACTCTGGACCAGGTAACACACAGAAAGATACTACTCTGGACCAGGTAACACACAGAAAGATACTACTCTGGACCAGGTAACACACAGAAAGATACTACTCTGGACCAGGTAACACACACAGAAAGATACTACTCTGGACCAGGTAACACAACAGAAAGATACTACTCTGGACCAGGTAACACACAGAAAGATACTACTCTGGACCAGGTAACACACAGAAAGATACTACTCTGGACCAGGTAACACACAGAAAGATACTACTCTGGACCAGGTAACACACACAGAAAGATACTACTCTGGACCAGGTAACACACACAGAAAGATACTACTCTGGACCAGGTAACACACAGAAAGATACTACTCTGGACCAGGTAACACACACAGAAAGATACTACTCTGGACCAGGTAACACACAGAAAGATACTACTCTGGACCAGGTAACACACAGAAAGATACTACTCTGGACCAGGTAACACACACAGAAAGATACTACTCTGGACCAGGTAACACACACAGAAAGATACTACTCTGGACCAGGTAACACACAGAAAGATACTACTCTGGACCAGGTAACACACAGAAAGATACTACTCTGGACCAGGTAACACACAGAAAGATACTACTCTGGACCAGGTAACACACACAGAAAGATACTACTCTGGACCAGGTAACACACAGAAAGATACTACTCTGGACCAGGTAACACACAGAAAGATACTACTCTGGACCAGGTAAACACACAGAAAGATACTACTCTGGACCAGGTAACACACACAGAAAGATACTACTCTGGACCAGGTAACACACAGAAAGATACTACTCTGGACCAGGTAACACACAGAAAGATACTACTCTGGACCAGGTAACACACACAGAAAGATACTACTCTGGACCAGGTAACACACAGAAAGATACTACTCTGGACCAGGTAACACACAGAAAGATACTACTCTGGACCAGGTAACACACACAGAAAGATACTACTCTGGACCAGGTAACACACAGAAAGATACTACTCTGGACCAGGTAACACACAGAAAGATACTACTCTGGACCAGGTAACACACAGAAAGATACTACTCTGGACCAGGTAACACACAGAAAGATACTACTCTGGACCAGGTAACACACAGAAAGATACTACTCTGGACCAGGTAACACACAGAAAGATACTACTCTGGACCAGGTAACACACAGAAAGATACTACTCTGGACCAGGTAACACACAGAAAGATACTACTCTGGACCAAGTAACACACAGAAAGATACTACTCTGGACCAGGTAACACACAGAAAGATACTACTCTGGACCAGGTAACACACACAGAAAGATACTACTCTGGACCAGTACAACAGAAAGATACTACTCTGGACCAGGTAACACACAGAAAGATACTACTCTGGACCAGGTAACACACACAGAAAGATACTACTCTGGACCAGGTAACACACAGAAAGATACTACTCTGGACCAGGTAACACACGCTCCTCTGTATCTCTCTCTCTCTTTCAGAGTTTGCCCAGAGACGTCCCCCCCGACCGTCATCTCTCAGGTGATGGGGGAGGAGCCTAAATCTCTTGGCCAATCAGAGGGCTCCAGTGACGAGTCGCCAGAGGAGAAGTTCTTCCTTCCGGAACCGCGCCTCAAGAGACGACCCAACCTGAAAGGAGTGGTCAGCACACACAGACACAGACACAGACACAGACACAGACACAGACACAGACACAGACACAGACACAGACACAGACACAGACACAGACACACACACAGACACAGACACACACACACACACACCACACCACACACC
>NW_021823104.1:240978-250789 GCF_901001165.1 Salmo trutta | reverse complement strand
GTACCCTGCACCCTTTACCCTACACCCTGTTACCCTACACCTGTTACCCTGACCCTGTTACCCTACACCCTGTTTACCCTACACCCTGTTACCCTGCAACCCCTTTACCTTTACCCTACACACTGTTACCCTACACCCTGTTACCCTAACCCTTTACCCTACACCCGGTTACCCTACACCCTGTTACCCTAACACCTGTTACCCTAAACCTCCTACACCCTGTTACCTACACCTGTTACCTACACCCTGTTACCCTACACCCTTTACCCAACACCCTGTTACCCTACACCCTGTTACCCTACACCCTGTTACCCTACACCCTGTTACCCTACACCCTGTTACCCTGCACCCTGTTACCCTACACCCCTTACCCTTTACCCTACACCCTGTTACCCTACACCCTGTTACCCTACACCCTGTTACCCTACACCCTGTTACCCTGCACCCTGTTACCCTACACCCTGTTACCCTACACCCTGTTACCCTACACCTGTTACCTGCACCCTGTTACCCTACACCCTGTTACCCTACACCCTGTTACCCTACACCCTGTTACCCTACACCCTGTTACCCTACACCCTGTTACCCTACACCCATTTACCCAACACAGCTTACACTCAATACATTGGAAAAAGGTTTCTAACTTCTGACTACATTTTTCCTTCTCTGTTTCAGCCTCTGTGACTTTGAAAATGAGAGTTTTGACAACATGGATTATGGTAAGGTACCTGAGACTGTAGACCCTATTACCTATACCCTACAGCCCATACTGTAGACCCTATTACCTATACCCTACAGCCCCATACTGTAGACCCTATACCCTACAGCCCCATACTGTAGACCCTATACCCTACAGCCCCATACTGTAGACCCTATAGACCCTATACCCTACAGCCCCATACTGTAGACCCTATACCCTACAGCCCCATACTGTAGACCCTATACCCTACCGCCCCTGACATGACCCTATACCCTACAGCCCCATACTGTAGACCCTATACCCTACAGCCCTACTGTGACCCTATACCCTACACCCATACTGTAGACCCCATACCCTACAGCCCCATACTGTAGACCCTATACCCTACAGCCCCTACTGTAGACCCTATACCCTACAGCCCCATACTGTACCTATACCCTACAGCCCCATACTGTAGACCCTATACCCTACAGCCCCATACTGTAGACCCTATACCCTACAGCCCCATACTGTAGACCCTATACCCTACAGCCCCATACTGTAGACCCTATACCCTACAGCCCCATACTGTAGACCCTATACCCTACAGCCCCATACTGTAGACCCTATACCCTACAGCCCATATGTAGACCCTATACCCTACAGCCCCATACTGTAGACCTATAGACCCCTATACCCTACAGCCCCATACATATACCCTATACCCTACAGCCCCATACTGTACCCTATAGACCCTATACCCTACAGCCCCATACTGTAGACCTATAGACCCTATACCCTACAGCCCCATACTGTAGACCCTATACCCTACAGCCCCATACTGTAGACCTATACCCTACAGCCCCATACTGTAGACCCCTAGACCCTATACCCTACAGCCCCATACTGTAGACCCTATACCCTACAGCCCCATACGTAGACCTATAGACCCTATACCCTACAGTCCCATACTGTAGACCCTATACCCTACAGACCCATACTGTAGACCCTATACCGTACAGCCCCATACTGTAGACCTATAGACCCATACCCTACAGCCCCATACTGTAGACCTATAGACCCTACAGCCCATACTGTAACCTATAGACCCTATACCCTACAGCCCCCTACTGTAGACCCTATAGACCCCATACCCTACAGCCCCATACTGTAGACCTATAGACCCTACAGCCCCATACTGTAGACCCTATACCCTATACCCTACAGCCCCATACTGTAGACCTATAGACCTATACCCTACAGCCCCATACTGTAGACCCTATAGACCCATACCTACAGCCCATACTGTACCCTATACCCACATCCCCATACTGTAGACCCTATAGACCCTATACCCTACAGCCCCATACTGTAGACCCTATAGACCCCATACCCTACAGCCCCATACTGTAGACCTATAGACCCTACAGCCCCATACTGTAGACCCTATAGACCTATACCATACAGCCCCATACTGTAGACCTATAGACCCTATACCCTACAGCCCATACTGTAGACCCTTAGACCCCATACCCTACAGCCCCATACTGTAGACCCTATAGACCCTATACCCTACAGCCCCTACTGTAGCCCTATAACCCTACCCTACAGCCCCATACTGTAGACCTATAGACCCTACAGCCCCATAATGTAGACCCTATAGACCCTATACCCTACAGCCCCATACTGTAG
Source organism: Salmo trutta (assembly GCF_901001165.1). NCBI lineage: Eukaryota > Metazoa > Chordata > Actinopteri > Salmoniformes > Salmonidae > Salmo > Salmo trutta. Next base: position 248,418 of record NW_021823104.1, on the reverse strand, counting down.
ACTATAGACCCTATACCCTACAGCCCCATACTGTAGACCCTATAGACCCCATACCTACCGCCCCATACTGTAGACCCTATAGACCCTATACCCTACAGCCCCATACTGTAGACCCTATACCCTACAGCCCCATACTGTAGACCTATAGACCCTATAACCTACAGTCCCATACTGTAGACCCTATACCCTACAGACCCATACTGTAGACCCTATACCCACAGTCCCATACTGTAGACCCTATAGACCATATACCCTACAGCCCCATACTGTAGACCTATCCCTACAGCCCAACTGTAGACCCTATAGACCTATACCCTACAGCCCCCTACTGTAGACCCTATACCCTATACCCTACAGCCCCATACTGTAGACCTATCGACCCTATAACCCTACAGCCCCATACTGTAGACCTATAGACCCTATACCCTACAGCCCATACTGTAGACCTATAGACCCTAACCCTACAGCCCCATACTGTAGACCTATAGACCTACAGCCCATACTGTGGACCCTATACCCTACAGCCCCATACTGTAGACCCTATACCCTACAGCCCCATACTGTAGACCCTATAGACCCTATACCCTACAGACCCATACTGTAGACCCTATAGACCCTATACCTTACAGCCCCATACTGTAGACCCTATACCCTACAGCCCCATACTGTAGACCTATAGACCCAATACCCTACAGTCCCATACTGTAGACCCTATACCCTACAGACCCATACTGTAGACCCTATACCGTACAACCCCATACTGTAGACCCTATAGACCCCATACCCTACAGCCCCATACTGTAGACCTATAGACCCTACAGCCCCATACTGTAGACCTATAGACCCATACCCTACAGCCCCATACTGTAGACCTATAGACCCTACAGCCCATAACTGTAGACCCTATAGACCCTATACCCTACAGCCCCATACTGGAGACCTATAGACCCTATACCTACAAGCCCCATACTGTAGACCCTATAGACCCCATACCCTACAGCCCCATACTGTAGACCCCTATACCCTACAGCCCCATACTGTAGACCCTATAGACCCCATACCCTACAGCCCATACTGTAGACCCTATACCCTACAGACCCATACTGTAGACCTATAGACCCTACAGCCCCATACTGTAGACCCTATACCCTACAGCCCCATACTGTAGACCCTATACCCTACAGCCCCATACTGTAGACCCTATAGACCCTATACCCTACAGCCCCATACTGTAGACCCTATAGACCCTATACCCTACTGCCCCATACTGTAGACCTATAGACCCTATACCCTACAGCCCCATACTGTAGACCCTATAGACCCCATACCCTACAGCCCCATACTGTAGACCCTATAGACCCTATACCCTACAGCCCCATACTGTAGACCCTATACCCTACAGCCCCATACTGTAGACCTATAGACCCTATAACCTACAGTCCCATACTGTAGACCCTATACCCTACAGACCCATACTGTAGACCCTATACCCTACAGTCCCATACTGTAGACCCTATAGACCATATACCCTACAGCCCCATACTGTAGACCCTATACCCTACAGCCCCATACTGTAGACCCTATAGACCATATACCCTACAGCCCCATACTGTAGACCCTATACCCTATACCCTACAGCCCCATACTGTAGACCTATAGACCCTATACCCTACAGTCCCATACTGTAGACCCTATACCCTACAGACCCATACTGTAGACCCTATACCGTACAGCCCCATACTGTAGACCCTATAGACCCCATACCCTACAGCCCCATACTGTAGACCTATAGACCCTACAGCCCCATACTGTAGACCTATAGACCCTATACCCTACAGCCCCATACTGTAGACCCTATAGACCCCATACCCTACAGCCCCATACTGTAGACCTATAGACCCTACAGCCCCATACTGTAGACCCTATAGACCCCTATACCCTACAGCCCCATACTGTAGACCTATAGACCCTTTACCCTACAGCCCCATACTGTAGACCCTATAGACCCCATACCCTACAGCCCCATACTGTAGACCCTATACCCTACAGCCCCATACTGTAGACCCTATAGACCCCATACCCTACAGCCCAATACTGTAGACCCTATAGACCCCATACCCTACAGCCCCATACTGTAGACCCTATACCCTACAGCCCCATACTGTAGACCCTATAGACCCCATACCCTACAGTCCCATACTGTAGACCCTATAGACCCCATACCCTACAGCCCCATACTGTAGACCCTATAGACCCTATACCCTACAGCCCCATACTGTAGACCTATAGACCCTATACCCTACAGCCCCATACTGTAGACCCTATAGACCCCATACCCTACAGCCCCATACTGTAGACCCTATACCCTACAGCCCCATACTGTAGACCCTATACCCTACAGCCCCATACTGTAGACCCTATAGACCCCATACCCTACAGCCCAATACTGTAGACCCTATAGACCCCATACCCTACAGCCCCATACTGTAGACCCTATACCCTACAGCCCCATACTGTAGACCCTATAGACCCCATACCCTACAGTCCCATACTGTAGACCCTATAGACCCCATACCCTTTAGCCCCATACTGTAGACCCTATAGACCCCATACCCTACAGCCCCATACTGTAGACCCTATACCCTACAGCCCCATACTGTAGACCCTATAGACCCCATACCCTACAGTCCCATACTGTAGACCCTATACCCTACAGCCCCATTCTGTAGACCCTATACCCTACAGCCCCATACTGTAGACCCTATAGACCCCATACCCTACAGCCCCATACTGTAGACCCTATACCCTACAGCCCATACTGTAGACCTATAGACCCTATACCCTACAGCCCCATACTGTAGACCCTATACCCTACAGCCCCATGCTGTAGACCTATAGACCCTATACCCTACAGCCCATACTGTAGACCCTATTGACCCCATACCCTACAGCCCCATACTGTAGACCCTATACCCTACAGCCCCCATACTGTAGACCCTATAGACCCTATAACCCTACAGTCCCATACTGTAGACCCTATAGACCCTATACACTACAGCCCCATACTGTAGACCCTATAGACCCTATACCCTACAGCCCCATACTGTAGACCTATAGACCCTACAGCCCCATACTGTAGACCTATAGACCCCATACCCTAAAGCCCCATACTGTAGACCCTATAGACCCTATACCCTACAGCCCCATACTGTAGACCCTATAGACCCCATACCCTACAGCCCCATACTGTAGACCCTATAGACCCCATACCCTACAGCCCCATACTGTAGACCCTATAGACCCTATACCCTACAGCCCCATACTGTAGACCCTATACCCTACAGCCCCATACTGTAGACCTATAGACCCTATACCCTACAGTCCCATACTGTAGACCCTATACCCTACAGACCCATACTGTAGACCCTATACCGTACAGCCCCATACTGTAGACCCTATAGACCCCATACCCTACAGCCCCATACTGTAGACCTATAGACCCTACAGCCCCATACTGTAGACCTATAGACCCTATACCCTACAGCCCCATACTGTAGACCCTATAGACCCCATACCCTACAGCCCCATACTGTAGACCTATAGACCCCTACAGCCCCATACTGTAGACCCTATAGACCCTATACCCTACAGCCCCATACTGTAGACCTATAGACCCTATACCCTACAGCCCCATACTGTAGACCCTATAGACCCCATACCCCTACAGCCCCATACTGTAGACCCTATACCCTACAGCCCCCATACTGTAGACCCTATAGACCCCATACCCTACAGCCCCATACTGTAGACCCTATACCCTACAGACCCATACTGTAGACCCTATACCCTACAGCCCCATACTGTAGACCCTATAGACCCCATACCCTACAGCCCCATACTGTAGACCTATAGACCCTACAGCCCCATACTGTAGACCCTATAGACCCTATACCCTACAGCCCCATACTGTAGACCTATAGACCCTATACCCTACAGCCCCATACTGTAGACCCTATAGACCCCATACCCTACAGCCCCATACTGTAGACCCTATACCCTACAGCCCCATACTGTAGACCCTATACCCTACAGCCCCATACTGTAGACCTATAGACCCTATAACCTACAGTCCCATACTGTAGACCCTATACCCTACAGACCCATACTGTAGACCCTATACCCTACAGTCCCATACTGTAGACCCTATAGACCATATACCCTACAGCCCCATACTGTAGACCCTATACCCTACAGCCCCATACTGTAGACCCTATAGACCATATACCCTACAGCCCCATACTGTAGACCCTATACCCTATACCCTACAGCCCCATACTGTAGACCTATAGACCCTATACCCTACAGCCCCATACTGTAGACCTATAGACCCTATACCCTACAGCCCCATACTGTAGACCTATAGACCCTATACCCTACAGCCCCATACTGTAGACCTATAGACCCTACAGCCCCATACTGTGGACCCTATACCCTACAGCCCCATACTGTAGACCCTATACCCTACAGCCCCATACTGTAGACCCTATAGACCCTATACCCTACAGACCCATACTGTAGACCCTATAGACCCTATACCCTACAGCCCCATACTGTAGACCCTATACCCTACAGCCCCATACTGTAGACCTATAGACCCAATACCCTACAGTCCCATACTGTAGACCCTATACCCTACAGACCCATACTGTAGACCCTATACCGTACAACCCCATACTGTAGACCCTATAGACCCCATACCCTACAGCCCCATACTGTAGACCTATAGACCCTACAGCCCCATACTGTAGACCTATAGACCCCATACCCTACAGCCCCATACTGTAGACCTATAGACCCTACAGCCCCATACTGTAGACCCTATAGACCCTATACCCTACAGCCCCATACTGTAGACCTATAGACCCTATACCCTACAGCCCCATACTGTAGACCCTATAGACCCCATACCCTACAGCCCCATACTGTAGACCCTATACCCTACAGCCCCATACTGTAGACCCTATAGACCCCATACCCTACAGCCCCATACTGTAGACCCTATACCCTACAGACCCATACTGTAGACCTATAGACCCTACAGCCCCATACTGTAGACCCTATACCCTACAGCCCCATACTGTAGACCCTATACCCTACAGCCCCATACTGTAGACCCTATAGACCCTATACCCTACAGCCCCATACTGTAGACCCTATAGACCCTATACCCTACAGCCCCATACTGTAGACCCTATACCCTACAGCCCCATTACTGTAGACCTATAGACCCTACTACGCCTACATGTCCATACGGTAGACCTCTCATACCCTACTCAAGACCCATACTAGGTCAGACACCCTATACCGTACAGCCCCATACTGTAGACCCTATAGACCCCATACCCTACAGCCCCCATACTGTAAGCCTTGAACCCCATACAGGCCCCATACTTGTAGACCTATAGACCCATATACCCTACAGCCCCATACTGTAGACCTACCTATAGAACCCCCATACCATACCAGCCCCATTACTGTAGACCTATAGAACCTACAGCCCAATAATGTAGACCCTATAGACCCTATACCCGGACAAGCCCCATACTGTAGACCTATAGACCCTATACCCTACGCCCCATACTGTAAACCCTATAGACCCCATACCCTACAGCCCCATACTGTAGACCTATAGACCCTATACCCTACAGCCCCATACTGTAGACCTATAGACCCTATACCCTACAGCCCCATACTGTAGACCTATAGACCCTATACCCTACAGCCCCATACTGTAGACCTATAGACCCTACAGCCCCATACTGTAGACCCTATACCCTACAGCCCCATACTGTAGACCCTATAGACCCCATACCCTACAGCCCAATACTGTAGACCCTATAGACCCCATACCCTTTAGCCCCATACTGTAGACCCTATAGACCCTATACCCTACAGCCCCATACTGTAGACCTATAGACCCTACAGCCCCATACTGTAGACCCTATAGACCCTATACCCTACAGCCCCATACTGTAGACCCTATAGACCCTATACCCTACAGCCCCATACTGTAGACCCTATAGACCCCATACCCTACAGCCCCATACTGTAGACCCTATACCCTACAGCCCCATACTGTAGACCCTATAGACCCCATACCCTACAGTCCCATACTGTAGACCCTATACCCTACAGCCCCATTCTGTAGACCCTATACCCTACAGCCCCATACTGTAGACCCTATAGACCCCATACCCTACAGCCCCATACTGTAGACCCTATACCCTACAGCCCCATACTGTAGACCTATAGACCCTATACCCTACAGCCCCATACTGTAGACCCTATACCCTACAGCCCCATGCTGTAGACCTATAGACCCTATACCCTACAGCCCCATACTGTAGACCCTATAGACCCCATACCCTACAGCCCCATACTGTAGACCCTATACCCTACAGCCCCATACTGTAGACCCTATAGACCCTATACCCTACAGTCCCATACTGTAGACCCTATAGACCCTATACACTACAGCCCCATACTGTAGACCCTATAGACCCTATACCCTACAGCCCCATACTGTAGACCTATAGACCCTACAGCCCCATACTGTAGACCTATAGACCCCATACCCTACAGCCCCATACTGTAGACCCTATAGACCCTATACCCTACAGCCCCATACTGTAGACCCTATAGACCCCATACCCTACAGCCCCATACTGTAGACCCTATAGACCCCATACCCTACAGACCCATACTGTAGACCCTATACCGTACAGCCCCATACTGTAGACCCTATAGACCCCATACCCTACAGCCCCATACTGTAGACCTATAGACCCTACAGCCCCATACTGTAGACCTATAGACCCTATACCCTACAGCCCCATACTGTAGACCCTATAGACCCCATACCCTACAGCCCCATACTGTAGACCTATAGACCCTACAGCCCCATACTGTAGACCCTATAGACCCTATACCCTACAGCCCCATACTGTAGACCTATAGACCCTATACCCTACAGCCCCATACTGTAGACCCTATAGACCCCATACCCTACAGCCCCATACTGTAGACCCTATACCCTACAGCCCCATACTGTAGACCCTATAGACCCCATACCCTACAGCCCCATACTGTAGACCCTATAGACCCTATACCCTACAGCCCCATACTGTAGACCCTATAGACCCCATACCCTACAGCCCCATACTGTAGACCTATAGACCCTACAGCCCCATACTGTAGACCCTATAGACCCTATACCCTACAGCCCCATACTGTAGACCTATAGACCCTATACCCTACAGCCCCATACTGTAGACCCTATAGACCCCATACCCTACAGCCCCATACTTTAGACCCTATACCCTACAGCCCCATACTGTAGACCCTATAGACCCCATACCCTACAGTCCCATACTGTAGACC
>NW_021823104.1:138478-238478 GCF_901001165.1 Salmo trutta | reverse complement strand
AGGTACCCTACCCCTAAGGTACCCTAGGTACCCTAACCCTAAGGTACCCTACCCCTGAGGTACCCTAGGAACACTAACCCTAAGGTACCCTAGGAACACTAACCCTAAGGTACCCTACCCCTAAGGTACCCTAGGAACACTAACCCTAAGGTACCCTAACCCTAAGGTACCCTAGGAACACTAACCCTAAGGTACCCTAGGTACCCTAACCCTAAGGTACCCTACCCCTGAGGTACCCTAGGAACACTAACCCTAAGGTACCCTAGGAACACTAACCCTAAGGTACCCTACCCCTAAGGTACCCTAGGAACACTAACCCTAAGGTACCCTAACCCTAAGGTACCCTAAACCAAAGGTATTATAAACACTGAAATTGGAATTTTAAAATATATATCCCATAATATTGGCATATTGAATAAAATGACTGGGCTCCGTATCAGAAATAAGTGGGCCTACAGCTGTCTTCTTTTTGGCTCTATTCCCCTTGCCTCTCTGTCATTGGCTGGTCCAGCTGGAGGGATGTATCCGCGGGGAGAACCAGAGCATCTCATTGGACACCTGCACCCAGGAGGAAGCCCATTGGACGATGCAACGTTGCTCTGGACCAATCCAACTGCACTACCGTGCCAACTTTGATGGTACGTCTTTACACTGTAGACGTACACACACACACGCACACCATTCTAAATCCCCTAACACCATTCTAAACACACTAACACCATTCTAAACACACTAACAGCATTCTACTGAAAATACCTTAACACAATTCCCGTGTGGCTCAGTTGGTAGAGCATGGTGTTTGTAACATTTTCTAACAGCATTGTAAATCCCCTACACAATTCTAAATCCCTAACACCATTATAAATCCCCTAACACCACTATAAATCCCCTAACACCATTATAAATCCCCTAACACCATTGTAAATCCCCTAACACCATTGTAAATCTCCTAACACCATTATAAATCCCCTAACACCATTGTAAATCCCCTAACACCATTGTAAATCCCCTAACACCATTGTAAATCCCCTAACACCATTATAAATCCCCTACACCATTATAAATCCCCTACACCATTATAAATCCCCTAACACCATTATAAATCCCCTAACACCATTATAAATGCCCTAACACCACTGTAAATCCCCTACACCATTATAAATCCCCTAACACCATTATAAATCCCCTAACACCACTGTAAATCCCCTAACACCATTATAAATCCCCTAACACCACTGTAAATCCCCTAACACCACTGTAAATCCCCTAACACCATTGTAAATCCCCTAACACCACTGTAAATCCCCTAACACCATTATACATCCCCTAACACCATTATAAATCCCCTAACACCACTGTAAATCCCCTAACACCATTATAAATCCCCTACACCATTATAAATCCCCTAACACCATTATAAATCCCCTAACACCATTATAAATCCCCTACACCATTATAAATCCCCTACACCATTATAAATCCCCTAACACCATTATAAATCCCCTAACACCATTATAAATCCCCTAACACCATTGTAAATCCCCTAACACCATTGTAAATCCCCTAACACCATCAAAGTGGTGGTTTTATCTGCATCTGTTCTGGACACCTCACTTTATTCTCAGGCTTCAAACAGATAAAAAACATTGTCCAATCTATTGTGTATGTGTGTGTGTGTGTGTGTGTGTGTGTGTGTGTGTGTGTGTGTGTGTGTGTGTGTGTGTGTGGTGTGTGTGTGTGTATGTGTGTGTCTGCGTGGGTGCGTGTGTCTGCGTGCGTGCGTGCGTGTGTGTGTGTGTGTGTGGTGTGTGTGTGTGTATGTGTGTGTCTGCGTGCGTGTGTGCGTGTGTGTGCGTGTGTGCGTGTGTGCGTGCGTGTGTGCGTGTGTGTGTCTGCGAGCGTGCGTGCGTGCGTGTGTGTGCGTGTGTGCGTGTGTGTGTGTGCAGGGTACCGGCGGCTGCAGAGTGATCTATCGGAGGGAACAGTGACGTCAGGAGACTCATTCTACATCAGAATCAACTTCAACATCTCTGGCCAATCAGACACCTGCTCCCTGAGTCTGCTCTGTGATGAGGTACCTGCTGACCCTGTCATTTAGTAGACGTTCTTATCCAGAGAGACTTACAGCTATATGACGGCTGGTTACATAATGAAAAGTCCCTAGTGGACTAACCCGATATGGCGGCTTGTTACACAATGAAAAGTCCCTAGTGGACTAACCCGATATGACGGCTTGTTACACAATGAAAAGTCCCTAGTGGACTAACCCTATATGATGGCTTGTTACACAATGAAAAGTCCCTAGTGGACTAACCCTATATGATGGCTTGTTACACAATGAAAAGTCCCTAGTGGACTAACCCTATATGATGGCTTGTTACACAATGAAAAGTCCCTAGTGGACTAACCCTATATGATGGCTTGTTACACAATGAAAAGTCCCTAGTGGACTAACCCTATATGATGGCTTGTTACACAATGAAAAGTCCCTAGTGGACTAACCCGATATGACGGCTGGTTACACAATGAAAATTCCCTAGTGGACTAACCCTATATGATGGCTTGTTACACAATGAAAAGTCCCTAGTGGACTAACCCTATATGACGGCTGGTTACATAATGAAAAGTCCCTAGTGGACTAACCCGATATGACGGCTGGTTACACAATGAAAAGTCCCTAGTGGACAAACCTATATGACGGCTGGTTACACAATGAAAAGTCCCTAGTGGACAAACCCTATATGACGGCTTGTTACACAATGAAAGAGGTGGGGAAAGAAAGAGCGGGAGAAGGAGAGACAAAGGAATTCAACTATCGTACGTACAGTTGAATGATACGCTCACTGTAAATATTAATATTTAGCACCCTGACAACCGCTCATTCGGATTTAGAAGTGCAACATATATTTACGCTTAGATGTCTTTGTCGTCTCTCTGTTGAAACTACTCGATCCGTCTGTGACGAATAGTTCGACAGAAAGTCTCTGGTTGTGTAAGTCTCTGGTTGTCCACCAGAGGTCACAATGTCCTCAGTTGTAGTAGGAATCTTTGTCTCTGAGTGTTCACTAGACTGGATACATCAGACGCACAGTGTTGAGACGGAAATGTAATTTTCTCGTCTTCGGTCGAGTTTCCTAGACTACATTACATGCAGAGCTGCAGGTGGTGCATGTCTTAGTCTAGTCTTCTTCTTCTCTGTTGAGTTTCAGAGGATCTTACCATTTCATAACATTCAGCTCACGCTGTCGGTCACGCTGGTCTGTATTTAAATTGCAACCATTTCAACTTGTAGCCACCGCTCCACGCTTTCTGGTCTAATGTAAATTTAGTTACCAGTCCTTTTATGCACTCGCTTGGAGGGCAGTTCCATCACATTGCCACAATGTCTGTGCTCACGTGGGCATGGTTACTGACTTGGCCAAAGTTTTTATGAATTTTTTCAATCTAATTTAGAAGGCTAAAATAACATTTAATCTTCTCAAAAATAGTTTCATATTTAATCATATAAGTTTTACAACAATTAGATGTAAATCTGATAACTGGGACGTATACATTTGTATAGTTACAGTTATTTAGTTATACTGTCCTTAATGATATCACAAAACAATAAACTTTTGACAGGATTTATTGTTTGGATCCCCACCAATCATTTCCCACATTCTTTATGTTGGAAATATTGTTTGATTATCCACTTTTGGATTTTGGAGTTTTGGCGGCAGATTCTCTCTCTACAGTCAAAGGATTTTTGACTTCTCCATACTGCAGGTCCAGAGAGAGAAAGTTTACGACCGGTCGTTAAAGTCCTAGAACCGTCCGCACTCCCCCTCTTCCTCTCTGGTGGGAGGGGGGTGGGGCTATCTTTGATCCTCACTCAGGACCGAGAGCCATGACACAGCTCTTACACTAATAGTGCATTATCATAATTTTCACAATTTCACAGTATTATCCAACCTCATAGTGTGGAAATATACAGTGCCTTCAGAAAGTATTCACACCCTTTGACTTTTTGTAAATTTTCTTGTGTTACGGCTTGAATTTATGGCTTGAATTGAAAATTGATTAAATTGGGATGTATTTCCAAATTTATTTCCAAATTCATTTTTCAAATGAATCAAAATGTAAAAGCTGAAATGTCTTGAGTCAATAAGTATTTAACTCCTTTGTTATGTCAAGCCTAAATAAGTTCAGGAGTAAAAATGTGCTTAACAAGTCACACAAAAAGTTGCATGGACTCACTCTGTGTGCAATAATAGTGTTTAACATGATTTTTGAATGAATACCTCATCTCTGTACCCCACACATACAATTATCCATAAGGTCCCTCAGTCAAACAGTGAATTTCAAAGACAGATTCAACACAAAGACCAGGGATGTTTTTCAATTCCTCGCAAAGAAGAGCATCTATTGGTAAATAGGTAAAAAAATTTAAGCAGACATTGAATATCCCTTTGAACATGTTGAAGTTATTAATTACACTTTGGATGGTGTATCAATACACCCAGTCACTACAAAGATAGAGTCGTCCTTCCTAACTCAGTTACCAGAGAGGAAGGAAACCGCTCAGGGATTTCAACATGAGACCAACGGTGACTTTAAAACAGTTACAGAGTTTAATGGCTGTGATAGGAGAAAACTGTTGTAGTTACTCCACAATACTAACCTAATTGACAGAGTGAAAAGAAGAAAGCCTGTACAGAATACAAAATATTCAATAAAAATGTGTGTTTTTTGCAACAAGGCACTAAAGTAATACTGAATTTTTTTTGGGCAAAGCAAGTAACTTGTTGTCCTGAATACACAGTGTTATGTTTAGGGCAAATTGAATACAACACATTACTGAGTACCATATTTTCAAGCGTAGTGGTGGCTGCATCATGTTATAGGTACACTTGTAATCGTTAAGGACCGGGGATTTTTCAGGATAAAAATAATTTAGCTGAGCACAGGTAAAATCCTAGAGGGAAACCTGGTTCAGTCTGTTTTCCACCAGCTGCTAGGAGATTAATCCACCTTTCAGCAGGACAATAACTTAAAACACACGGCCAAATCTACACTGTAGTTGCTTACCCAGAAGACAGTAGATCTACGGCAAGACCTAAAAATAGTTGTCTAGCAAAAATCAACAACCAATTTGACAGAGAAGAATTCTGAAAAGAACAACGAGCAAATGATGCACAATCCAGGTGTGGAAAGCTCTTAAGAGACCCAGAAATGCCCACAGCTGTAATCGCTGCCAAAGGTGCTTCTACAAAGTATTCTCAGGGGTGTGAATAGTCATGGAAATTAGATATTTCTGTGTTTAATTTTCAATAAATTAGCAACATTTTCTAAAAGCATGTTTTCCCTTTGTCATTATGGAGTATTGTGTGTAGATGAGTGTGTCATGGGTGTCGTAAGGATCAGACCAAAACGCAGCGGGAATGTGTATACTCATCTTCTTTTTTAATGGCAGAAAGAAGGAAAAACCGAAACAAAACACACGTATACAAAAACAACGACGATAACAGTCTTGTCAGGCACACAGCTAAACAAGAAACAACTACCCACAAAATCCCACAGAAAAACACCCCTCTTAAATAGGACCTTCAATTAGAAGCAACTAGGAGCAGCTGCTTCCAATTGAAGGTCAACCCAACAAACACCACATAGAAATAGACATACTAGAACATAACCCAACAAACCCCGAAACACTCTAAACAAACACCCCTCTCAAAACAGAACATAGCCCAACAAACCCGAAACACTCTAAACAAACACACCCCTGCCACGTCCTGACCAAACTACAATAACCAATAACCCCTATTACTGGTCAGGACGTGACAGAGTGAGAGGAAAAAAATATTGAATTCATTTTGAATTCAGGCTGTAACACAATGTGGAATAAGTCAAGGGGTATGAGTACTTTCTGAAGGCTCAGTATACAGCGAGCTCCAGAAGTATTGGAACAGTGACATGTTGTTGTTGTATTGGCTCTGTATTCCACCACTTTGGATTTGATATGATACAATGACTATGAGGTTAAAGGTCAGACTGTCAGCTTTAATTTGAGGGTATTCCTTCACCCACACCGCGTCTCACAAAGACACGGCGGTTGGAACCAAAAATCTCAAATTTGGACTCCAGACCAAAGGACAAACTTTCACTGGTCTAATGTCCATTGCTCATGTTTCTTGGCCCAAGCAAGTCTCTTCTTATTATTGGTGTCCTTTAGTAGTGGTTTCTTTGCAGAAATTTGACCATGAAGGCCTGATTCACGCAGTCTCCTCTGAACAGTTGATGTTGAGATGTGTCTGTTACTTGAACTCTGTGAGCCATTTATTTGGCCTGCAATTTCTGAGGCTGGTAACTCTAATGAACTTAGAGGTAACTCTGGGTCTTCCATTCCTGTGGTGGTCCTCATGAGAGCCAGTTTCTTCATTGCTCTTGATGGTTTCTGCACTTGAAGAAAATTCCAAAGTTTCCATTTCTCTTTGCTTATTTGAGATGTTCTTGCCATAATATGGACTTGGTCTTTTACCAGATAGGGCTATCTTCTGTACAACACCCCTACCTTGGTCTTTTACCAGATAGGGCTATCTTCTGTACAACACCCCTACCTTGGTCTTTTACCAGATAGGGCTATCTTCTGTACAACACCCCTACCTTGGTCTTTTACCAGATAGGGCTATCTTCTGTACAACACCCCTACCTTGGTCTTTTACCAGATAGGGCTATCTTCTGTACAACACCCCTACCTTGGTCTTTTACCAGATAGGGCTATCTTCTGTACAACACCCCTACCTTGGTCTTTTACCAGATAGGGCTATCTTCTGTACAACACCCCTACCTTGGTCTTTTACCAGATAGGGCTATCTTCTGTACAACCCCCCTACCTTGGTCTTTTACCAGATAGGGCTATCTTCTGTACAACACCCCTACCTTGTCACATCACAACATATTGGCTCAAACACATTAAGAAGGAAAGAAATTCCACAAATAAACTTTTAACAAGGCACACCTGTTAATTGAAATGCATTCCAGGTGACTACCTCGTGAAGCTGGTTGAGAGAATGCCAAGAGTGTGCAAAGCTGTCATCAAGGCAAATAGTGGCTATTTGAAGAATCTTAAATATAAAATATATTTTGATTTGTTTAACACTTTTTTTGGTTACTACTTGATTCCATATGTGTTATTTCATAGTTTTGACGTCTTCACTATTATTCTACAATGTAGAAAATAGTAAAAATAAAGAGAAACCCTTGAATGAGTAGGTGTTCTAAAACTTTTGACCGGTACTGTACATATATATATATATATATATATATATACACACACACACACAATATATACACGCCATTATCTACAATATGTGCTTTGTGACGAGGTACATCAATCTACAATATGTAATGATGTACCTGTTATTATCGTGCTGTTGTTGTTAGGGGTTAGAGGTTAGGGTTAGGGGCTAGGGGTTAGGGGCTAGGGTTAGAGGTTAGGGGCTCGGGGTTAGGGTTGATTGGTTGTTTGTTTGGTTAATTTATTGTTTGATCAATTGGTTGGATGATTGGTTGATACATTTTTTGAATTAATGATTGATTGATTGGTTGATCGGTTGACAGGTTGATTGAGTGATTGGTTGATTTATTGTTTGGTTGATTGATTAACGTATTACCTGATTGGTTGATCGATTGATCGGTTGATAGGTTGATTGAGTGATTGGTTGATTTATTGTTTGGTTGATTGATTAACGTATTACCTGATTGGTTGATTGATTGATTAACGTATTACCTGATTGGTTGATTGATTGATTAAGGTGGTCCATGTCCTGGACACGATGCACCAGGGGAAGTGGGAGTGGCTTTGCTCCCGGGTCGAACCCTACTCTGGAACCGACCTACCGGAAAAAGGCACCATCCCCTCTTACTCACGGTAAATACAGACTGCTATTACATACTACTACACAGTACTACAGACTACTACAGACTACTACATACTACTACACAGTACTACAGACTACTACAGAATACCACCATCCCCTCTTACTCACGGTAAATACAGACTGCTATTACATACTACTACACAGTACTACAGACTACTACAGACTAGTACATACTACTACACAGTACTTCAGACTACTACAGAATACCACCATCCCCTCTTACTCACGGTAAATACAGACTGCTATTACATACTACTACACAGTACTACAGAATACTACAGACTACTACAGACTACAGACTACTACAGACTGCTACAGACTATTACATACTACTACACAGTACTACAGACTACTACAGACTACTACAGACTATTACATACTACTTCACAGTACTACAGACTACTACAGAATACTACAGACTATTACATACTACTACACAGTACTACAGACTACTACAGAATACCACCATCCCCTCTTACTCACGGTAAATACAGACTGCTATTACATACTACTACACAGTACTACAGACTAGTACAGACTACTACAGACTAGTACAGACTATTACATACTACTACACAGTACTACAGACTACTACAGACTAGTACAGACTATTACATACTACTACACAGTACTACAGACTACTACAGACTAGTACAGACTATTACATACTACTACACAGTACTACAGACTACTACAGACTAGTACAGACTATTACATACTACTACACAGTACTACAGACTACTACAGACTAGTACAGACTATTACATACTACTACACAGTACTACAGACTACTATATACTACTACAGACTAGTACAGACTATTACATACTACTACACAGTACTACAGACTACTATATACTACTACAGATTACTACAGACTATTACATACTACTACACAGTACTACAGACTACTACAGATTACTACAGACTATTCCATACTACTACACAGTACTACAGACTACTACAGATTACTACAGACTATTCCATACTACTACACAGTACTGCAGACTACTATATACTACTACAGATTACTACAGACTATTACATACTACTACACAGTACTACAGACTACTATATACTACTACAGATTACTACAGACTATACATACTACTACACAGTACTACAGACTACTACAGATTACTACAGACTATTTCATACTACTACACAGTACTACAGACTACTACAGAATACCAGATGAATACTTTCAAATACTGATCCAGGAGCTGGATACAACATCAGACTAGCAACCAATATAGATCACCACTGAACTGTGTGTGTGTGTGTGTGTGTGTGTGTGTGTGTGTGTGTGTGTGTGTGTGTGATCTACAGGGCCCAGCAGCTGCTCCTGGTAAAGATGCAGAAGCTGGTGTGTCGAGGAGGAAGAGAGGAGAATGAGAGCCTGCGCAACCTCAAGGTACTAACTAGCCCCTAACTAACTAGACAACTAACCCCTAACTAGCAGCCTGCATAACCTCAGGGTACTAACTAGCCCCTAACTAACTAGACAACTAACCCCTAACTAGCAGCCTGCATAACCTCAGGGTACTAACTAGCCCCTAACTAACTAGCAGCCTGCATAACCACAGGGTACTAACTAGCCCCTAACTAACTAGACAACTAACCCCTAACTAGCAGCCTGCATAACCTCATGGTACTAACTAGCCCCTAACTAACTAGACAACTAACCCCTAACTAACTAGCAGCCTGCATAACCTCAGGGTACTAACTAGCCCCTAACTAACTATACAACTAACCCCTAACTAGCAGCCTGCATAACCTCAGGGTACTAACTAGCCCCTAACTAACTAGACAACTAACCCCTAACTAGCAGCCTGCATAACCTCTAGGTACTAACTAGCCCCTAACTAACTAGACAACTAACCCCTAACTAGCAGCCTGCATAACCTCAGGGTACTAACTAGCCCCTAACTAACTAGACAACTAACCCCTAACTAGCAGCCTGCATAACCTCAGGGTACTAACTAGCCCCTAACTAACTAGACAACTAACCCCTAACTAACTAGCAGCCTGCATAACCTCAGGGTACTAACTAGCCCCTAACTAACTAGACAACTAACCCCTAACTATCTAGCAGCCTGCATAACCTCAGGGTACTAACTAGCCCCTAACTAACTAGCCAACTTACCCCTAACTAACTAGCAGCCTGCATAACCTCAGGGTACTAACTAGCCAACTAACCCCTAACTAGCAGCCTGTATAACCCTAACCTTAACCCTTTAATCACCCTAACCTTAACCCTTTAATAACCCTAACCTTAACCCTTTAATAACCCTAACCTTAACCCTATAATAACCCTAACCTTAACCCTTTAATAACCCTAACCTTAACCCTTTAATACCCCTAACCTTAACCCTTTAATAACCCTAACCTTAACCCTTTAATACCCCTAACCTTAACCCTTTAATAACCCTAACCCTTTAATAACCCTAACCTTAACCCTTTAATAACCCTAACCTTAACACTTTAATAACCCTAACCCTTTAATAACCCTAACCTTAACCCTTTAATAATCCTAACCTTAACCCTTTAATACCCCTAACCTTAACCCTTTAATAACCTTAACCCTTTAATATCCCTAACCTTAACCCTTTAATATCCCTAACCCTTTAATACCCCTAACCTTAACCCTTTAATATCCCTAACCTTGACCCTTTAATAACCCTAACCTTAACCCTTTAATACCCCTAACCTTAACCCTTTAATCACCCTAACCTTAACCCTTTAATAACCCTAACCCTTAACCCTTTAATAACCCTAACCTTAACCCTTTAATACCCCTAACCCATTAATAACCCTAACTTTAACCCTTTAATAACCCTAACCTTAACCCTTTAATAACCCTAACCTTAACCCTTTAATAACCCTAACCCTTTAATAACCCTAACCTTAACCCTTTAATAACCCTAACCCTTTAATACCCCTAACCTTAACCCTTTAATAACCCTAACCTTAACCCTTTAATAACCCTTACCTTAACACTTTAATAACCCTAACCTTAACCCTTTAATACCCCTAACCTTAACCCTTTAATAACCCTAACCTTAACCCTTTAATAACCTTAACCCTTTAATAACCCTTTAATAACCCTAACCTTAACCCTTTAATAACCTTAACCCTTTAATAACCCTAACCCTTTAATAACCCTAACCTTAACCCTTTAATAACCCTAACCCTTTAATACCCCTAACCTTAACCCTTTAATAACCCTAACCTTAACCCTTTAATAACCCTTACCTTAACACTTTAATAACCCTAACCTTAACCCTTTAATACCCCTAACCCTAACCCTTTAATAACCCTAACCTTAACCCTTTAATAACCCTAACCTTAACCCTTTAATACCCCTAACCTTAACCCTTTAATAACCCTAACCTTAACCCTTTAATAACCCTAACCCTTTAATAACCCTAACCATAACCCTTTAATAACCCTAACCTTAACCCTTTAATAACCCTAACCCTTTAATTACCCTAACCCTAACCCTTTAATAACCCTAACCTTAACCCTTTAATAACCCTAACCTTAACCCTTTAATAACCCTAACCTTAACCCTTTAATAACCCTAACCTTAACCCTTTATTAACCTTAACCCTTTAATAACCCTAACCTTAACCCTTTAATAACCCTAACCTTAACCCTTTAATAACCCTAACCTTAACCCTTTAATACCCCTAACCTTAACCCTTTAATACCCCTAACCTTAACCCTTTAATACCCCTAACCTTAACCCTTTAATAACCCTAACCTTAACCCTTTAATACCCCTAACCTTAACCCTTTAATAACCCTAACCGTAACCCTTTAATACCCCTAACCTTAACCCTTTAATACCCCTAACCTTAACCCTTTAATACCCCTAACCTTAACCCTTTAATACCCCTAACCGTAACCCTTTAATAACCCTAACCTTAACCCTTTAATAACCCTAACCTTAACCCTTTAATAACCCTAACCTTAACCCTTTAATACCCCTAACCTTAACCCTTTAATAACCCTAACCCTTTAATACCCTTAACCCTTTAATAACCCTAACCTTAACCCTTTAATAACCCTAACCTTAACCCTTTAATAACCCTAACCTTAACCCTTTAATAACCCTAACCTTAACCCTTTAATACCCCTAACCCTTTAATACCCCTAACCTTAACCCTTTAATAACCCTAACCTTAACCCTTTAATAACCCTAACCTTAACCCTTTAATACCCCTAACCTTAATCCTTTAATACCCCTAACCTTAACCCTTTAATACCCCTAACCGTGAACTAACTACATGTAAACACGTTGAACTGTCTTGTTGTTGAGCTCCCTTGTTGACAACATGTGTTGCTGTTGTTGATATTGTTGTTGTTTATGTTGTGTAGAACAGTTTACAGCCTGAAGAGTCCAGCCTGTCCACAGACCCCAAATCCAGCCCTCGCATGTCCAGAGCCAGCGTCTTCATCACACAGATACTACAGGTAACACACACACACACACACACACACACACACACGCACACACGTACATACCCCCCACACACACACCCACATACACACACACACATATACAGACATACCCCCCCACACACACACATTTCCAGAGTTAAATTGCAGTGTGTGTGTGTGTGTGTGTGTGTGTATATCTCTGTGTAGTTTGTCAGCAGGGTGGATAATAGTGTGTGTATCTCTGTGTAGTTTGTCAGCAGGGTGGATAATAGTGTGTGTATCTCTGTGTAGTTTGTCAGCAGGGTGGATAATAGTGTGTGTATCTCTGTGTAGTTTGTCAGCAGGGTGGATAATAGTGTGTGTATCTCTGTGTAGTTTGTCAGCAGGGTGGATAATAGTGTGTATCTCTGTGTAGTTTGTCAGCAGGGTGGGTAATAGTGTGTGTATCTCTGTGTAGTTTGTCAGCAGGGTGGATAATAGTGTGTGTATCTCTGTGTAGTTTGTCAGCAGGGTGGATAATAGTGTGTGTATCTCTGTGTAGTTTGTCAGCAGGGTGGATAATAGTGTGTGTATCTCTGTGTAGTTTGTCAGCAGGGTGGATAATAGTGTGTGTATCTCTGTGTAGTTTGTCAGCAGGGTGGATAATAGTGTGTATCTCTGTGTAGTTTGTCAGCAGGGTGGATAATAGCGTGTGTATATCTGTGTAGTTTGTCAGCAGGGTGGATAATAGTGTGTATATCTCTGTGTAGTTTGTCAGCAGGGTGGATAATAAGTATAAACGTATGAACAGCAGTGAGCGTGTTCGCATCGTGAGCTCAGGAAACCCATCGCTGCCGAGACCAGGCTTCGAAACCCTCAGACAGGAAGGTAAGACCTGCACCCTGCACCCTACACACTACACCCTACACTCTACACCATACACGCTGCCCAAACCAGGCTTCGAAAACACTGAGACAGGTGGGTGAGACACACACGGAAGTTTACATACACCGTCGCCAAATATATTTAAACTCAGTTTTTAACAATTCCTGACATTTAATCCAAGTAAAAATTCCCTGTCTTAGGATCACCACTTCATTTTAAGAATGTGAAATGTCAGAATAAAAGTAGAGAGAATGATTTATTTCAGCTTTTATTTCTTTCATCACATTCCCAGTGGATCAGAAGTTTACATACACTCAATTAGTATTTGGTAGCATTGCCTTTAAATTGTTTAACCTGGGTCAAACATGTCGAGTAGCCTTCCACAAGCTTCCCACAATAAGTTGAGTGAATTTTGGCCCATTCCTCCTGACAGAGCTGGTGTAACTGAGTCAGGTTTGTAGACCTCCTTGCTCGCACACGCTTTTTCAGTTCTGCCCACAAATGTTCTATAGGAATGAGGTCAGGGCTTTGTGATGGCCACTCCAAAACCTTGACTTTGTTGTCCTTAAGCCATTTTGCCACAACTTTGAAAGTATGCTTGGGGTTATTGTCCATTTGGAAGACTAATTTGTGACCAAGCTTTAACTTCCTGACTGATGTCTTGAGATGTTGCTTCAATACATCCACATAATGTTCCTCCTCATGATGCCATCTATTTTGTGAAGGGTACCAGTCCCTCCTGCAGCAAAGCACCCCCACAACATGATGCTGCCACCCCCGTGCTTCACGGTTGGGATGGTGTTCTTCGGCTTGCAAACCTCCCCCTTTTTCCTCCAAACATAAAGATGGTCATTATGGCCAAACAGTTCTATTTTTGTTTCATCAGACCAGAGGACATCTCTCCAAAAAGTACGATCTTTGTCCCCATGTGCAGTTGTAAACCGTAGTCTGGCTTTTTTATGGCGGTTTTGGAGCAGTGGCTTCTTCCTTGCTGAGCGGCCTTTCAGGTTATGTCGATATAGGACTCATTTTACTGTGGAAATAGATACTTTTGTACCTGTTTCCTCCTGCATCTTCACAAGGTCCTTTGATGTTGTTCTGGGATTGATTTGCACTTTTCGCACCAAAGTACATTCATCTCTAGGACAGAACGCGTCTCCTTCCTGAGCGGTATGACGGCTGTGTGGTCCCATGTTTATACTTGCGTACTATTGTTTGTACAGATGAACGTGGTACCTTCAGGCGTTCGGGAATTGCTCCCAAGGATGAACCAGACTTGTGGAGGACTACAATTTTTTTTCTGAGGTCTTGGTTGATTTCTTTTGATTTTCCCATGATGTCAAGCAAAGAGGCACTGAGTTTGAAGGTAGGCCTTGCAATACATCCACAGCTACACCTCAAATTGAATCAAATGATGTCAATTAGCCTATCAGAAGCTTCTAAAGCCATGATGTCATTTTCTGGAATTTTCCAAGCTGTTTAAAGGCACGTCAACTTAGTGTATGTAAACTTCTGACCCACTGGAATTGTGATACAGTGAATTATAAGTGAAGTAATGATGACCTGGCATGATGACTCCTTGCTGTCCCCAGTCCACCTGGCCATGCTGCTGCTCCAGTTTCAACTGTTCTGCCTGCGGCTACGGAACCCTGACCTGTTCACCGGACGTGCTTGTTGCACCCTCGACAACTACTATGATTATTATTATTTGACCATGCTGGTCATTTATGAACATTTTAACATCTTGACCATGTTCTGTTATAATATCCACCCGGCACAGCCAGAAGAGGACTGGCCACCCCTCATAGCCTGGTTCCTCTCTAGGTTTCTTCCTAGGTTTTTGGCCTTTCTAGGGAGTTTTTCCTAGGGAGTTTTTCCTAGCCACCGTGCTTCTTTCACATGCATTGCTTGCTGTTTGGGGTTTTAGGCTGGGTTTCTGTACAGTACTTTGAGATTTCAGCTGATATACGAAGGGCTATATAAATAAATGTGATTTGATTTGAAGTAATCTGCCTGTAAACAATTGTTGGAAAAATTACTTGTGTCATGCACAAAGTAGATGTCTTAACCGACTTGCCAAAACTATAGTTTGTTAACAAGAAATTTGTGGAGTGGTTGAAAAATGAGTTTTAATGACTCCAACCTAAGTGTATGTAAACTTCCGACTTCAACTGTATATATATATATATATATATAAAATCACTGTATATTATTATACACCCAACATGTACCCTTTACAGTGTGTGTGTGTGTTTGTGTGTGAAGACTGTGCAGACCCATACAGTGATTTTATATATATATGTGTGTGTGTGTGTGTGTGTGTGTGAAGACTGTGCAGACCCATACAGTGATGTGAGTAGGAGTGTGAACCTGGTTCCGTACAGCCTAGTCAACCCCCAGCGGGTCCAGAGGAAAAGGCCGGTTCTGATCAGTCCAAACAGTCTGGCCCGGACCATTATACAGAAGATACTCAACATGGGCGGCGCCATGGACTTCAACATCTGCAAACCAGGTCCGGTTGTGTGTGTGTGTGTGTGTGTTTAATATGATTCTGTTATATTATATTAAAGGTAATGTATTCCAGATGTCCTAACTAAAGAAGAGTTCTTAATGAGACAGAGGATTGAACCCATCATCTCCTCCAGAGAGAAAAACACCAACACCTACGAGGTTGTCTCTCCGGAGAACATCGAGGCTGTAGCTGCGAAGGTACATACTCTTTTACATCTTGCCAGATTTCTTTTTGTAGAACCTTTATTTTAGCAGGGAGTCCCATTGAGACCAAGACCTCTTTTCCAATACAACGCAATTTACCATACAATATTACCAGCAACTTAAAAAGCAAACACATTCCTCAACAATGAGGTTTCTGCATCTACAGTGGCTCAAGAGGGACAAACATCATTAACCAAACGCAGAATCGGTCAGGAAACCTCCAAGACTGAAATCTTGCTTTTCAAATGAACAACAGAAAAACACACGTGCCAATCGGTTGTTCAGTAGTTGAACAACTTGAACTGCCCTGGAGGCCCCGGAGCATCAAGGTGCAGAGAGCTCTGCAGATCATTCCATTGAGGTCCTCCATTAACTACTTGAACTGCCCTGGAGGCCCCGGAGCATCAAGGTGCAGAGAGCTCTGCAGATCATTCCATTGAGGTCCTCCATTAACTACTTGAACTGCCCTGGAGGCCCCAGAGCATCAAGGTGCAGAGAGCTCTGTAGATCATTCTTCCCTACCTCTGAGGAAGCACAGTTCCCGCTCAGCCCAGTCAAAACTGTTCGCTGCTCTGGCACCCCAATGGTGGAACAAGCTCCCTCACGACGCCAGGACAGCGGAGTCAATCACCACCTTCCGGAGACACCTGAAACCCCACCTCTTTAAAGAATACCTGGGATAGGATAAAGTAATCCTTCTAACCCCCCCCCCTAAAAGATTTAGATGCACTATTGTAAAGTGGTTGTTCCACTGGATATCATAAGGTGAATGCACCAATTTGTAAGTCGCTCTGGAGAAGAGCGTCTGCTAAATGACTTAAATGTAAATGTAATTGAGGTCCTCCATTAACTACTGGAACTGCCCTGGAGGCCCCGGAGCATCAAGGTGCAGAGAGCTCTGCAGATCATTCCATTGAGGTCCTCCATTAACTACTTGAACTTCCCTGGAGGCCCCGGAGCATCAAGGTGCAGAGAGCTCTGCAGATCATTCCATTGAGGTCCTCCATTAACTACTTGAACTGCCCTGGAGGCCCCGGAGCATCAAGGTGCAGAGAGCTCTGCAATAACATCTGCTAAACATGTGTATGCGACCAAAATGTTTAATTTTATTTAATTTGATAATTCTATACACAGGTGCAAAAAAACAAAGCAGATTCCCCTAATTCTGTAGTTAACCTCTCTAGGGTAGGTGGGCCGTGTAAATACTGCCCCCTAACCCTAACAGGTTAACCATCCCTGTGATCAGGTCTGGTGACTCGTATGTCACTAATTTAACAATGAAGTAAGGTATGGCGGAAGTTTGCACAAGAGGGCTTTATAAACAAAACAATTGAATCAAGTCAAATCTAAGTGTAGATTACCAGCCAATGTACAGAAAAAACAGCTAGATTTATATTTACCATGTCCTTGTTCAGCCACAACTGAAGCACATTTTGAAGCTAGAAAAGATCTAAGCTGTTGATTGAAGATTCTAAAATGTTCAGTTTAGAGATGAGGAGATCATTACCCAGGGGTCACCACCTTTCTAGAGAGGGAGCACATGGGCAGCCTTCCAGAAACCTGAGAGACAAGACAGTTTAGAGACCAGGAGATCATTACCCAGGGGTCACCACCTTTCTAGAGAGGGAGCACATGGGCAGCCTTCCAGAAACCTGAGTGGATTTAAAATCAGTGTATTTTAGTATTTTCAAATACATGCCAATACTTTTCCAAGTGTATTTCCAAGTACATTCCAATATTCAATCACTTGTTCATTTGTAAATGTATGTGAAAGTAATTGAGATATTTGGAATAGTATTTGATCCCAGGTCTATTGTGTGCAGGGTAAACACTGTTTGATGGAGGCTGACGTGAGCTGTGTTAAAGACCTGCTGAGGAGAGAGATCTACCCAATCATCATCCACATCAAGATCTGTGACAAGAACATCAGGAAGCTAAGGTACCCTCACCTCTAACCCCTGACCTCTGTCTCCAACAGGAAGCTGCCCCTGCGTGTGGACAGTGAGGAGGAGTTTGTCAGAGTGTGTCGCAGCAGAGTGAGAGAGCTGGAGAGTGTTCCTAACCCCTCACCTCGAACCCCTGACCTCTGTCTCCAACAGGAAGCTGCCCCTGCGTGTGGACAGTGAGGAGGAGTTTGTCAGAGTGTGTCGGAGCAGAGAGAGAGAGCTGGAAAGCGTCCCGTGTCTCTATGCGTGTCTGGAGCCTGAGGAATGGGCTGGGCCTGATGACCTCATCAGAGTGGTGAAAGACAGAATCCAGGAGGAACAGAGGAAGACTGTCTGGGTGGAGCAAGACCTGCTGTAACACACACCACACACACACACACACACACCTCACACACACACACCTCACACACACACACCTCACACACACACACACACCTCACACACACCTCACACACACACACACAGATGAATGCATGCACACACACCTCACACACACACACACACACACACACGGTATGCAAGATGGCGACCCCGGGAATAGCATGCGTTTTGCAGGCTGCCTCTCAACTTTGCTATTTAATGTGTATTTAATGTGTTTTTAAAGCCAATGTATATTTCTGTGTAATTCCTCACTTTGTTTGCTCTTCTAAATTGACTGTATTTTTTATTCCATTGAGCTAATTTGTATTATTCTTAACGTATTTACTCCTATTTTTATTATGTCACGTAATAATTGGGAGTCAAATAGGGCGACGCACAATTGGCCCAGCTTCGTCCTGGTTTGGCCAGGGTAGGCCGTCATTGTAAATAACAATTTGTTCTTTAACTGTCTTGCCTAGTTAAATAAAGGTTAAATAAAATAAAAAATACTAAATTGTTGATAGGTGAAGCTGTAGTCAGCATTTCATTATTATGTCACATTGGGTGAAGCTGTAGTCAGCGCTCAGGTCTGTTCAACGCTGGTCCGACCAATCTGATTCCACGCTTCAAGATTGCTTCGATCACGTCGACTGGGATATGTTCCGGATAGCATCGGACGATAACATTGATGTATACGCTGATTCGGTGAGTGAGTTTATTAGCAAGTGCATCGGTGATGTGGTACCCACGGTGAATATTAAAACCTTCCCCAACCAGAAACCATGGATTGATGGCAGCATTCACGCAAAACTGAGTATAGAGACAAAGTAGAGTCGCAATTCAACGGCTCAGACACGAGAGGTATGTGGCAGGGTCTACAGTCAATCATGGACTACAAAAGAAAAACCAGCCACATCGCGGATAACGATGCCTTGCTCCCAGACAAACTAAACAACTTCTTCGCTCGCTTTGAGGACAATACAGTGCCACTGACATGGTGTGCTACCAAAACCTGTTGGCTCTCCTTCCCTGCAGCCAACATGATTAAAACATTTAAACGTGTTAACCCTCGCAAGGCTGCAGGCCCAGACGGCATCCCTAGCCACGTCCTCAGAGCATGCGCACACCAGCTATCTGGTGTGTTTACGGACATATTCAATCAATCCCTATCCCAGTCTGCTGTCCCCACATGCTTCAAGATGGCCACCATTGTTCCTGTTCCCAAGAAAGCAAAGGTAACTGAACTAAAACGACTAACGCTTCGTAGCACTCACTTCTGTCATCATGAAGTGCTTTGAGAGTCTAGTCAAGGACCATATCACCTCCACCCTACCTGACACCCTAGATCCACTCCAATTCGCTTACCGCCCCAATAGGTCCACGGACGACGCAATCACAAACCCATCTGGACAAGAGGAATACCTATGTAAGAATGCTGTTCATTGATTACAGCTCAGCATTTAACACCATAGTACCCTCCAAACTAGTCATTAAGCTCTAGACCCTGGGTCTTGACCCCGCCTTGTGCAACTGGGTCCTGGACTTCCTGACGGGCCGCCCGCAGGTGGTGAGGGTAGGAAACAACATCTCCACTGCGCTGATCCTCAACACTGGGGCCCCACAAGGGTGCGTTCTCAGCCCTCTCCTGTACTCCCTGTTCACCCACGACTGCGTGGCCATGCACGCCTCCAACTCAATCATCAAGTTTGCAGACGACACAACAGTAGTAGGCTTGATTACCATTAATGACGAGACGGCTGACAGGGAGGAGGTGAGGGCCCTCGGAGTGTGGTGTCAGGAAAATAACCTCACACTCAACGTCAACAAAACAAAGGAGATGATCGTGGACTTCAGGAAACAGCAGAGGGAGCACCTCCCTATCCACATCGACGGGACAGCAGTGGAGAAGGTGGAGAGTTTTAAGTTCCTCTGTGTACACATCACGGACAAACTGAAATGGTCCACCCACACAGACAGCGTGGTGAAGAAGGCGCAACAGCGCCTCTTCAACCTCAGGAGGCTGAAGAAATTTGCCTTGTCACCAAAAACACTCACAAACTTTTACAGATGCACAATCGAGAGCATCCTGTCGGGCTGTATCACCGCCTGGTACGGCAACTGCTCCGCCCACAACCGGAAGGCTCTCCAGAGGGTAGTGAGGTCTGCACAACGCATCACCTGGGGCAAACTACCTGCCCTCCAGGACACCTACACCACCCGATGTCACAGGAAGGCCAAAAAGATCATCAAGGACAACAACCACCCGAGCCACTGCCTGTTCTCCCCGCTATCATCCAGAAGGCGAGGTCAGTACAGGTGCATCAAAGCTGGAACCGAGAGACTGATAAACAGCTTCTATCTCCAGGCCATCAGACTGTTAAACAGCCATCACAAAAATTAGTGGCTGCTGCCAATATACAGACTCAACAACAGCCACTTTAATAATTAATAATTGGATGTAATAAATGTATCACTAGTCACTTAAACAATGGCACTTTATATAATGTTTACATACCCTGCATCACTCATCTCATATGTATATACTGTACTCTATACCATCTACTGCATCTTGCCTATGCTGTTCGGCCATCGCTCATCCATATATTTATATGTACATATTCTTATTCATTCCTTTACACTTGTGTGTATTAGGTAGTTGTTGTGGAATTGGTAGATTACTTGTTAGATATTACTGCATGGTTGGAACTAGAAGCACAAGCATTTCTCTACACTCGCATTAACATCTGCTAACCATGTGTATGGACCAATAACATCTGCTAACCATGTGACCAATAACATCTGCTAACCATGTGGCCAATAACATCTGCTAACCATGTGTATGGACCAATAACATCTGCTAACCATGTGTATGGACCAATAACATCTGCTAACCATGTGACCAATAACATCTGCTAACCATGTGGCCAATAACATCTGCTAACCATGTGTATGGACCAATAACATCTGCTAAACATGTGACCAATAACATCTGCTAACCATGTGTATGGACCAATAACATCTGCTAACCATGTGTATGGACCAATAACATCTGCTAACCATGTGACCAATAACATCTGCTAACCATGTGTATGGACCAATAACATCTGCTAACCATGTGACCAATAACATCTGCTAACCATGTGTATGGACCAATAACATCTGCTAACCATGTGTATGGACCAATAACATCTGCTAACCATGTGACCAATAACATCTGCTAACCATGTGTATGGACCAATAACATCTGCTAACCATGTGTATGGACCAATAACATCTGCTAACCATGTGACCAATAACATCTGCTAACCATGTGTATGGACCAATAACATCTGCTAACCATGTGACCAATAACATCTGCTAACCATGTGTATGGACCAATAACATCTGCTAACCATGTGACCAATAAAATGTGATTTGAAGCATTTAATTATTATGTTGCATTGTTGATTGGTGAACCTGTAGTAAGCATTTTATTGTACAGCGTACCATGCATGTCCTGTGCATATGACAAATACTCTTGACTTGACACACACACACACACACACACACACACACACACACACACACACACACACACACACACACAAACACACACACTGGGGTGGACCTGGTTGTGAACAGTTATAGAATAGGTTCTGATTAAAGACATGTACCTCACTCACAGTGGTGGACTCTATTCTACTGGAATCTGTTCTACTCTATTCTGTTCCATTCTGTTCTACTCTATTCTGCTTTGTTCTATTCTGTTCTACTTTATTCGGCTTTGTTCTATTCTGTTTTGTTCTATTCTGTTTTGTTCTATTCTGCTTTGTTCTATTCTGTTCTACTCTATTCTGTTCCATTCTACTCTATTCTGTTCTATTCTGTTCCATTCTACTCTATTCTGTTCCATTCTACTCTATTCTGTTCCATTCTACTCTATTCTGTTCCATTCTACTCTATTCTGTTCCATTCTACTCTATTCTGTTCCATTCTACTCTATTCTGTTCCATTCTGTTCTATTCTGTTCCATTCTACTCTATTCTGTTCCATTCTGTTCTATTCTGTTCCATTCTACTCTATTCTGTTCCATTCTACTCTATTCTGTTCCATTCTACTCTATTCTGTTCCATTCTACTCTATTCTGTTCCATTCTGTTCTATTCTGTTCCATTCTACTCTATTCTGTTCCATTCTACTCTATTCTGTTCCATTCTACTCTATTCTGTTCCATTCTACTCTATTCTGTTCCATTCTACTCTATTCTGTTCCATTCTACTCTATTCTGTTCCATTCTACTCTATTCTGTTCCATTCTACTCTATTCTGTTCTATTCTGTTCTATTCTACTCTATTCTGTTCCATTCTACTCTATTCTGTTCTATTCTACTCTATTCTGTTCTATTCTACTCTATTCTGTTCCATTCTACTCTATTCTGTTCTATTCTACTCTATTCTGTTCTATTCTACTCTATTCTGTTCCATTCTACTCTATTCTGTTCTATTCTACTCTATTCTGTTCCATTCTACTCTATTCTGTTCCATTCTACTCTATTCTGTTCCATTC
The DNA here is from genome assembly GCF_901001165.1 of Salmo trutta. Taxonomy (NCBI): domain Eukaryota; kingdom Metazoa; phylum Chordata; class Actinopteri; order Salmoniformes; family Salmonidae; genus Salmo; species Salmo trutta. Next base: position 215,685 of record NW_021823104.1, on the reverse strand, counting down.
TGTTCTATTCTGTTCCATTCTACTCTATTCTGTTCCATTCTACTCTATTCTGTTCCATTCTACTCTATTCTGTTCTATTCTGTTCCATTCTACTCTATTCTGTTCCATTCTGTTCTATTCTGTTCCATTCTACTCTATTCTGTTCCATTCTACTCTATTCTGTTCCATTCTACTCTATTCTGTTCCATTCTACTCTATTCTGTTCCATTCTACTCTATTCTGTTCCATTCTGTTCTATTCTGTTCCATTCTACTCTATTCTGTTCCATTCTACTCTATTCTGTTCCATTCTACTCTATTCTGTTCTATTCTACTCTATTCTGTTCCATTCTACTCTATTCTGTTCTATTCTACTCTATTCTGTTCCATTCTACTCTATTCTGTTCCATTCTACTCTATTCTGTTCCATTCTACTCTATTCTGTTTTGTTCTATTCTGTTCTACTCTATTCTGTTCCATTCTACTCTATTCTGTTCTATTCTACTCTATTCTGTTCCATTCTACTCTATTCTGTTCCATTCTACTCTATTCTGTTCCATTCTACTCTATTCTGTTTTGTTCTATTCTGTTCTACTCTATTCTGTTCCATTATATTCTACTCTATTCTGTTCTATTCTGCTTTGTTCTATTCTGTTCTACTCTATTCTGTTCCATTCTGTTCTACTCTATTCTACTCTATTCTATTCTATTCTGTTCTACTCTATTCTGTTCTACTCTATTCTACTTTGTTATATTTTTTTCTGTTCTACTCTATTCTACTTTGTTATATTCTTTTCTGTTCTACTCTATTCTACTTTGTTATATTCTATTCTGTTCTACTCTATTCTACTTTGTTATATTCTTTTCTGTTCTACTCTATTCTACTTTGTTATATTCTATTCTGTTCTACTCTATTCTGCTTTGTTATATTCTTTTCTGTTCTACTCTATTCTGCTTTGTTATATTCTTTTCTGTTCTACTCTATTCTACTCTACTCTACTTTGTTCTATTCTATTGTTCTGTTCTACTCTATTCTATTATGTTCTATTCTGCTTTGTTCTATTCTGTTCTACTCTATTCTCCATCTCCCGGTTAGCCAAAGAGGTCACCAGCCAATTCTTGGGCTACAATTCCTCTTTTGCCAATTGGCCTGGACCCTTTACTGCCAACAGAACCCCGCCGATCCATCACAACTGGTCTGTCGACGTAACCACCCGAGGTGGTTTCAACAGGCTCTTCCGTTGCGACGTCGCCTGATGCCCATCTGCTAGCCCCGGCCTGCTAGCCCCGGCTTGCTAGCCCCGGCCTGCTAGCCCCGGCCTGCTAGCCCCGGCCTGCTAGCCCCGGCCTGCTAGCCCCGGCCTGCTAGCTGTCTGAATCGCTGTGTCTCCAGCTAGCCTAGCATTGTAGCGATGACTGAATTGGCTCCCTGACTCATCTAGTGCTACTCACTGGACCCTATGATCACTCGGCTACACGTGACTCTTCCTAATGTAAATAGGCCTCGTCTATTGCTGTTTTGGTTAGTGATTATTGTCCTATTTCACTGAAGAGCCCCTAGCCCTGCCCAATATGCCTTAGATAGTGTGGGAGCAAAACTCATGACTCTGATTCCATTTCCATTATTAGCAGCATTTAGGCTGTCCACTTTGAAGAGCTGAGACAGAATGGCTATATAAGGGATGGAACATATAGGACCAGGTCCTGCTACCATTATAACCTATACAGCTGTCAGATGTGGATGTTAACAAGCAACAACTGATATGGAGAGATAATGGTGAAGAACGGTCCAGGGAAGTCATTTTCATATAGAGGGAGGGGACTCTATACGTTATGCAAAGACAGAATCCTATAAAGATGGGACTCTGTAATATGAGACTTTAGTCTTTTTCATGGAAGGGCTCTGTTGCGTGTGGAATAGGGTCCTTCCATGGAGGAGCTCAGCTCTGTTGCGTGTGGAATAGGGTCCTTCCATGGAGGGGCTCTGTTGCGTGTGGAATAGGGTCCTTCCATGGAGGAGCTCTGTTGCGTGTGGAATAGGGTCCTTCCATGGAGGGGATCAGCTCTGTTGCGTGTGGAATAGGGTCCTTCCATGGAGGGGATCAGCTCTGTTGCGTGTGGAATAGGGTCCTTCCATGGAGGGGCTCAGCTCTGTTGCGTGTGGAATAGGGTCCTTCCATGGAGGGGCTCTGTTGCGTGTGGAATAGGGTCCTTCCATGGAGGGGCTCAGCTCTGTTGCGTGTGGAATAGGGTCCTTCCATGGAGGGGATCAGCTATGTTGCGTGTGGAATAGGGTCCTTCCATGGAGGGGCTCTGTTGCGTGTGGAATAGGGTCCTTCCATGGAGGGGCTCTGTTGCGTGTGGAATAGGGTCCTTCCATGGAGGGGCTCTGTTGCGTGTGGAATAGGGTCCTTCCATGGAGGGGCTCTGTTGCGTGTGGAATAGGGTCCTTCCATGGAGGGGCTCTGTTGCGTGTGGAATAGGGTCCTTCCATGGAGGAGCTCTGTTGCGTGTGGAATAGGGTCCTTCCATGGAGGGGCTCTGTTGCGTGTGGAATAGGGTCCTTCCATGGAAGGGATCAGCTCTGTTGCGTGTGGAATAGGGTCCTTCCTTGGAGGGGCTCGGCTTTGCTACTCTGTATTAAAGTCTATATTGAATTCACAAGGTATTACAAGAGTATTATGTTCTTAAGACAATTTTCCACGACAATAACCCTTTTGTTCCACCCCCCACACATGCGGTGACCTCACCTGGGTTTACTGGTGCCTCTAGAGACAAAACCTCTCTGATCATCACTCAATGCCTAGGTTTACCTCCAATGTACTCACATTCTACCATACCCTTGTCTATTCTTCCGCACCCAGAAATCTGCTCTTTTTACTCTCTGTTCCGAATGCACTAGATAACCAGTTCTTATAGCATTTAGCTGTACCCTCATCCTACTCCTCCTCTGGTGATGTAGAGGTTAACCCAGGCTCTGCAGCCCCCAGCACCACTCCCATTCCCCAGGTTCTTATAGCCTTTAGCCGTACCCTTATCCTACTCCTCCTCTGGTGATGTAGAGGTTAACCCAGGCCCTGCAGCCCCCAGCACCACTCCCATTCCCCAGGTTCTTATAGCCTTTAGCCGTACCCTTATCCTACTCCTCCTCTGGTGATGTAGAGGTTAACCCAGGCCCTGCAGCCCCCAACACCACTCCCCAGGCGCTCTCATTTGTTGACTTCTGTAAACGTAAAAGCCTTGGTTTCATGCATGTTAACGTTAGAAGCCTCCTCCCTAAGTTTGTTTTATTCACTGCTTTAGCACACTCCGCCAACCCTGATGTCTGAGCCGTGTCTGAATCATGGCTTAGGAAGGCCAACAAAAATCCTGAAATTTCCATCCCCAACTATAACATCTTCCGTCAAGATAGAACTGCCAAAGGGGCAGAGTTGCAATCTACTGCAGAGATAGCCTGCAGAGTCCTGTCTTACTATTCAGGTCTATACCCAAACAATTCGAGCTTCTTCTTTTAAAAATCCACCTTTCCAGAAACAAGTCTTTCACCGTTGCCACTTGTTATAGACCCCCTTCAGACCCCAGCTGTGCCCTGAACACCATATGTGAATTGATTGCCCCCCATCTATCTTCAGAGATCATACTGTTAGGCGACCTAAACTGGGATATGCTTAACACCCTGGCCGTCCTACAATCTAAGCATGATGCCTTCAATCTCATACAACTTATTAATGAACCTACCAGGTACAACCCTAAATCCGTAACCATGGGCACCCTCTTCGATATCATCCTGACCAACTTGCCCTCTAAATACACCTCTGCTGTCTTCAACCAGGATTTCAGCAATCACTGCCTCATTGTCTGCATCCGTAAAGGGTCTGCGGTCAAACGACCACCCCTTATCACTGACAAACGCTCCCTAAAACACTTCAGCGAGCAGGCCTTTCTAATCGACCTGGCCGGGATATCCTGGAAGGATATTGACCTCATCCCATCAGTAGAGGATGCCTGGTTGCTCTTTAAAGTGCTTTCCTCACCATCTTAAATAAACATGCCCCATTCAAAAAATGTAGAACTAAGAACAGATATAGCCCTTGGTTCACCCCAGACTTGACTGCCCTCGACCAGCACAAAAACATCCTGTGGCATTCTGCATTAGCATCGAATAGCCCCCGCAATATGCAACTTTACATGGAAGTCAGGAACCAATATACTCAATCAGTTAGGAAAGATAAGGCTAGCTTTTTCAAACTGAAATTTGCATCCTGTAGCACTAATTCCCCAAAAATGTGGGACACTAAAGTCCATGGAGAATAAGAGCTCCTCCTCCCAGCTGCCCACTGCACTGAGGCTAGGAAACACTGTCCCTACCAATAAATCCACGATAATCAAGAATTTCAATAAGCATTTTTCTACGGCTGGTAAATGCTTTCCACCTGGCTACCCCTACCCCAGCCAACATCTCAGCAACTGGCCCAAGCCCCCCCCACTTCTCCTTTACCCAAATCCAGACAGTTTATGTTCTGAAAGAGCTGAAAAATCTGGATCCCTACAAATCAGCTGGGCTAGACAATCTTGAACCTCTCTTTCTAAAATTATCTGCAGAAATTGTTGCAACCCCTATTACTAGCTTGTTCAACCTCTCTTTTGTATCGTCCGAGATCCCCAAAGTTTGGAAAGCTGCCGCGGTCATCCCCCTCTTTAAAGGGGGAGACACTCTAGACCCAAACTGTTATAGACCTATATCCATCCTGCCCTGCCTTTCTAAAACCTTTGAAAGCCAAGTTAACAAAACAGATCACCGACCATTTCGAATCCCACCGTACCTTCTCCACTATCCAATCTGGTTTCCGAGCTGGTCATGGGTGCACCTCAGCCATGCTCAAGGTCCTAAACGATATCATAACCGCCATCGATAAAAGACAGTACTGTGCAGCCGTCTTCATCGACCTGGCCAAGGCTTTTGACCCTGTCAATCACCGCATTCTTATCGGCAGACTCAACAGCCTTGGTTTCTCTAATGACTGCCTCGCCTGGTTCACCAACTACTTCTCAGATAGAGTTCAGCGTGTCAAATCGGAGGGCCTGTTGTCCGAACCTCTGGTAGTCTCTATGGGGGTCCCACAGGGTTCAATTCTCAGGCCAACTCTTTTTTTCTGTATACATCAATGATGTCGCTCTTGCTGCTGGTGATTCTCTGATCCACATCTATGCAGACCACACCATTCTGTAAACATCTGGCCCTTCTTTGGACACTGTGTGAACAACCCTCCAAACGAGCTTCAATGCCATACAACTCTCCTTCCGTGGCCTCTGTTTTTAAATACAAGTAAAACTAAATGCATGCTCTTCAACCGATGGCTACCTGCCCGCCTGTCCAGCATCACTACTCTGGACGGTTCTGACTTAGAATATGTAGACAACTACAAATACCTAGGTGTCTTGTTAGACTGTAAACTCTCCTTCCAGACTCACATTAAGCATCTCCAATCCAAAATTAAATGTAGAATCGGCTTCCTATTTCGCAACAAAGCCTCCTTCACTCATGCTGCCAAACATACCCTCGTAAAACTGACTATCCTACCGATCCTTGACTTCGGCGATGTCATTTACAAAATAGCCTCCAATACTCTACTCAGCAAACTGGATGTAGTCGATCACAGTGTCATCCGTTTCATCACCAAAGCCCCATATACTACCCACCACTGCGACCTGTATGTTCTAGATGGCTGGCCCTCGCTACATATCCTTCGCCAAACCCACTGGCTCCAGGTCATCTATAAGTCTTTGCTAGGTAAAGCCCCGCCTTATCTCAGCTCACTTGCCACCATAGCAACACCCACCCGTAGCACGCGCTCCAGCAGGTATATCTCACTGGTCATCCCCAAAGCCAACACCTATTTTGGCTGCCTTTCCTTCAGTTCTCTGCTGCCAATGACTGGAAAGAACTGCAAAAATCACTGAAGCTGGAGTCTTATATCTTCCTCACTAACTTTAAGCATCAGCTGTCAGAGCAGTTTACCGATCACTGTACCTGTACACAGGCAATCTGTAAATTGCCCACCCAATACCTCATCCCCATATTGTTATTTATCCTCTTGCTCTTTTGCACCCCAGTATCTCTACTTGCACATCATCATCTGCACATCTATCACTCCAGTGTTAATGCTAAATTGTAATTATTTCGCCTCTACTGCCTATTTATTGCCTTACCTCCCTACTCTTCTACATTTGCACACACTGTACATATATTTTTCTACTGTATTATTGACTGTACGTTTGTTTATGTGTAACTCTGCGTTATTGTTTTCGTCGCACTGCTTTGCTTTATCTTGGCCAGGTCGCAGTTGTAAATGAGAACTTGTTCTTAACTGGCCTACCTGGATAAATAAAGGACTTGTTCTCAACTAGCCCACCTGGTTAAATAAAGAACTTGTTCTCAACTGGCCGACCTGGATAAATAAAGGACTTGTTCTCAACTGGCCGACCTGGTTAAATAAAGAACTTGTTCTCAACTGGCCTACCTGGTTAAATAAAAGGTAAAATAAAAAATAGTAATCTCTTCCCATGGTCACAGATTGCCACGGCCTTCCAGTTCTGGCTCAGGAACGGTCTGGTGTGACCTATTCGTTGACAACACATTCGTCTCATTCGATACTCTGAGGGTTGACCATAATATTCCCTATACCCACTTTTTTAGATACCTGCAAACTCGCCGCTAAAAAAACATTTCCCTTCATTTCCACTCCAGCCGACTAAGTGACCAGTCGAAAGTTGCTTATATCTTAACCCTTGTCTGAAGGGCCCGATCTCCAGATTATACCACATAATACAGGACATTAATCCGCCATCCTTTGCAAATACAAAATCTGCATGGGAGCAAGACATAGGTGGGCGAACTACCCAATGATAAATGGCAACAAAGTATTGAGCGTGTCCACACATCATCATTTTGCATAAGGCATGGGCTCATTCAGTTGAAGGTTTTGCACTGTCTCTATTACTCAAATGACAGATTGGCTAAAATATACCCAAATGATGACCCCAAGTGTTTGATATGCCACCAGCCCAGCAACTGTGGGACACATGTTTTGGTCATGCCAATCTTTGAGTGGCCTCTGGGACCCGATTTTTAAGGCATTCTGACATATGTGTAATACAACTGTTAGCCCCAACCCAGTCACTGCCATGTTTGGGGTACCTCCCCTAGAACAGAATGCTACCACGCTGCTTGCTCGCCGCCTGGTCCTTACTCGCCGCCTGGTCCTTGCTCGCCGCCTGGTCCTTGCTCGCCGCCTGGTCCTCTTTCACTGGAAGTCTGCAAAGCCGTCCTCCTTTATGCAGTGGGTTAAGGAGGTGATGTCATCTCTGCCTCTGGAGAAGGTTAGGGACACTGTGCTTAGGTCCCGACAGAAGTAAGACAACCTGGTCCCCATTAATACAATACGTGGAGAGCCTGTCTTTTACTTAGTGTAACTTGTAGGGTTTGGTAAGCAGTCATGTCTGTTCTAGTGGCCAATTGTGTTAAGAATTTTTATTTAACTTTTTTCCCCATTGTTTTTGTTTCTATTACTGTTTGTTTCTTTCCTATTTAACTTGTATAGATGGTGGGTGGTGTGGAGGGAGGGGATGGATGGATGGGAGAATGAGGGGCTGGGGTTGTACTATAGATGGTGGGTGGTGTGGAGGGAGGGGATGGATGGATGGGAGAATGAGGGGCTGGGGTTGTACTATAGATGGTGGGTGGTGTGGAGGGAGGGAGGGGATGGATGGGAGAATGAGGGGCTGGGGTTGTACTATAGATGGTGGGTGGTGTGGAGGGAGGGGATGGATGGATGGGAGAATGAGGGGCTGGGGTTGTACTATAGATGGTGGGTGGGTGGTGTGGAGGGAGGGGATGGATGGATGGGAGAATGAGGGGCTGGGGTTGTACTATAGATGGTGGGTGGTGTGGAGGGAGGGGATGGATGGATGGGAGAATGAGGGGCTGGGGTTGTACTATAGATGGTGGGTGGTGTGGAGGGAGGGGATGGATGGGAGAATGAGGGGCTGGGGTTGTACTATAGATGGTGGGTGGTGTGGAGGGAGGGGATGGATGGGAGAATGAGGGGCTGGGGTTGTACTATAGATGGTGGGTGGTGTGGAGGGAGGGGATGGATGGATGGGAGAATGAGGGGCTGGGGTTGTACTATAGATGGTGGGTGGGTGGTGTGGAGGGAGGGGATGGATGGGAGAATGAGGGGCTGGGGTTGTACTATAGATGGTGGGTGGTGTGGAGGGAGGGGATGGATGGATGGGAGAATGAGGGGCTGGGGTTGTACTATAGATGGTGGGTGGTGTGGAGGGAGGGGATGGATGGATGGGAGAATGAGGGGCTGGGGTTGTACTATAGATGGTGGGTGGTGTGGAGGGAGGGGATGGATGGATGGGAGAATGAGGGACTGGGGTTGTACTATAGATGGTGGGTGGTGTGGAGGGAGGGAGGGGATGGATGGGAGAATGAGGGGCTGGGGTTGTACTATAGATGGTGGGTGGGTGGTGTGGAGGGAGGGGATGGATGGGAGAATGAGGGGCTGGGGTTGTACTATAGATGGTGGGTGGTGTGGAGGGAGGGGATGGATGGATGGGAGAATGAGGGGCTGGGGTTGTACTATAGATGGTGGGTGGTGTGGAGGGAGGGGATGGATGGGAGAATGAGGGACTGGGGTTGTACTATAGATGGTGGGTGGTGTGGAGGGAGGGGATGGATGGATGGGAGAATGAGGGGCTGGGGTTGTACTATAGATGGTGGGTGGTGTGGAGGGAGGGGATGGATGGATGGGAGAATGAGGGGCTGGGGTTGTACTATAGATGGTGGGTGGTGTGGAGGGAGGGGATGGATGGATGGGAGAATGAGGGACTGGGGTTGTACTATAGATGGTGGGTGGGTGGTGTGGAGGGAGGGGATGGATGGATGGGAGAATGAGGGACTGGGGTTGTACTATAGATGGTGGGTGGTGTGGAGGGAGGGGATGGATGGATGGGAGAATGAGGGGCTGGGGTTGTACTATAGATGGTGGGTGGTGTGGAGGGAGGGGATGGATGGATGGGAGAATGAGGGGCTGGGGTTGTACTATAGATGGTGGGTGGTGTGGAGGGAGGGGATGGATGGATGGGAGAATGAGGGGCTGGGGTTGTACTATAGATGGTGGGTGGTGTGGAGGGAGGGGATGGATGGATGGGAGAATGAGGGGCTGGGGTTGTACTATAGATGGTGGGTGGTGTGGAGGGAGGGGATGGATGGATGGGAGAATGAGGGGCTGGGGTTGTACTATAGATGGTGGGTGGTGTGGAGGGAGGGGATGGATGGGAGAATGAGGGACTGGGGTTGTACTATAGATGGTGGGTGGTGTGGAGGGAGGGGGTGGATGGATGGGAGAATGAGGGGCTGGGGTTGTACTATAGATGGTGGGTGGTGTGGAGGGAGGGGATGGATGGATGGGAGAATGAGGGGCTGGGGTTGTACTATAGATGGTGGGTGGTGTGGAGGGAGGGGATGGATGGATGGGAGAATGAGGGGCTGGGGTTGTACTATAGCTGGTGGGTGGTGTGGAGGGAGGGGATGGATGGATGGGAGAATGAGGGGCTGGGGTTGTACTATAGATGGTGGGTGGTGTGGAGGGAGGGGATGGATGGATGGGAGAATGAGGGGCTGGGGTTGTACTATAGATGGTGGGTGGTGTGGAGGGAGGGGATGGATGGATGGGAGAATGAGGGGCTGGGGTTGTACTATAGATGGTGGGTGGGTGGTGTGGAGGGAGGGGATGGATGGATGGGAGAATGAGGGGCTGGGGTTGTACTATAGATGGTGGGTGGTGTGGAGGGAGGGGATGGATGGATGGGAGAATGAGGGACTGGGGTTGTACTATAGATGGTGGGTGGTGTGGAGGGAGGGGATGGATGGATGGGAGAATGAGGAGCTGGGGTTGTACTATAGATGGTGGGTGGTGTGGAGGGAGGGGATGGATGGATGGGAGAATGAGGGGCTGGGGTTGTACTATAGATGGTGGGTGGTGTGGAGGGAGGGGATGGATGAATGGGAGAATGAGGGACTGGGGTTGTACTATAGATGGTGGGTGGTGTGGAGGGAGGGGATGGATGGATGGATGGGAGAATGAGGGGCTGGGGTTGTACTATAGATGGTGGGTGGGTGGTGTGGAGGGGTTATACTGTTTTTGTTGTTATATCTGAAAATCTATATATAAAGTAAAACAATTTAAAAAAAACAAGATCAGAGTAACAGCAGCATATGATGAGGGTAAAAGTGTGTGTATGTTTGTGTGTGTTGGAATAAGGGATGGACCCAATCACCACCAGTCTAACACCAAAGGATCCATATGTGGTTCTGGCTTTAACAAGTCAGGGTCAGGGGTCAGGGGGAAGGGGGAGAACTCAGCAGCAGACTTGGTTCATGCCTTAGTTTATATTTCTCACATGATATCCTTATGAAACATACATCATTCTGAAATACAATAAAACTAGAGTAGTGAAATCAAGACATGGACCCACATCAGAATAATGTTAGTCATTCTGTATAGAAGAGAAACATGAAGATTCTGCTCTGAGGGATTCTAGAACAACATGAAGATTCTGCTCTGAGGGATTCTAGAACAACATGAAGATTCTGCTCTGAGGGATTCTAGAACAACATGATGATTCTGCTCTGAGGGATTCTAGAATATGCTGATTCTGCTCTGAGGGATTCTAGAACAACATGATGATTCTGCTCTGAGGGATTCTAGAACAACATGATGATTGTGCTCTGACGGATTCTAGAACAACATGATGATTCTGCTCTAAGGCATTCTAGAACAACATGAAGATTCTGCTCTGAGGGATTCTAGAACAACATGAAGATTCTGCTCTGAGGGATTCTAGAACAACATGAAGATTTTGCTCTGAGGGATTCTAGAACAACATGATGATTGTGCTCTGAGGGATTCTAGAACAACATGATGATTGTGCTCTGAGGGATTCTAGAACAACATGAAGATTCTGCTCTGAGGGATTCTAGAACAACATGATGATTCTGCTCTGAGGGATTCTAGAACATGATGATTCTGCTCTGAAGGATTCTAGAACAACATGATGATTCTGCTCTGAGGGATTCTAGAACAACATGATGATTCTGCTCGGAAGGATTCTAGAACAACATGAAGTTTCTGCTCTGAGGGATTCTAGAACAACATGAAGATTCTGCTCTGAGGGATTCTAGAACAACATGATGATTCTGCTCTGAGGGATTCTAGAACAACATGATGATTCTGCTCTGAGGGATTCTAGAACAACATGATGATTCTGCTCTAAGGGATTCTAGAACAACATGATGATTCTGCTCTGAGGGATTCTAGAACAACATGATGATTCTGCTCTGAGGGATTCTAGAACAACATGAAGATTCTGCTCTGAGGGATTCTAGAACAACATGAAGATTCTGCTCTGAGGGATTCTAGAACAACATGATGATTCTGCTCTGAGGGATTCTAGAACAACAGGGAATTCTGTTTCCTTCCTGTTGATGTACTGTCAGATAGAAACACTCTAACCCAACATGCAGATTCTACTCTGTGAATGACGAGGTTTGTGGCACAGATCATTATCATGAAATAACAGACAACAGTTCATAGTAAACACAGACTATCATTGTGCACAACCCTATACAACCCTATTACATAGCATCAGCAAGGTACATAAAACACTGACACCATCCCTTTAAGGCCGATAGATAGGTCATCCCTTTAAGACCTACACACAGTTCACCCCGTAAAAGACAGACAATAAAGGTCAACCCTGTAAGACCGACAGACAGGTCATCCCTTTAAGACCGACAGACAGGTCATCCCTTTAAGACCGACAGACAGGTCATCCCTTTAAGACTGCCAGACAGGTCATCCCTTTTAAGACCTCAAATATACAGATGTACTGTATATTTGAAAAACTAGTTAAAAAATGATTATTTACAAAAATACTTTGCTCTGTAAACTTTTCATTTTGATTCCAACCAAAGGTTAGAGTTAGGTACTCTCTTCCCCTAACCCTCTATCCCCCTGTCTCTTCCCATTCCCCATCTAACTCTAACCCCGTCTAACCCTCTAACCCCCTGTCTACCCCTCTAACCCCCTGTCTACCCCTCTAGCCCCCTGTCTAACCCTCTAACCCCCTGTCTAACCCTCTAACCCCCTGTCTACCCCTCTAACCCCCTGTCTAACCCCCTGTCTAACCCCCTGTCTAACCCCCTATCCCCCTGTCTAACCCTCTAACCCCCTGTCTAACCCACTATCCCCCTGTCTAACTCTAACCCTCTAACCCCCTGTCTAACCCTCTAACCCCCTGTCTAACCCTCTAACCCCCTGTCTAACCCTCTAACCCCCTGTCTAACCCTCTAACCTCCTGTCTAACCCCCTGTCTACCCCTCTAACCCCCTGTCTAACCCTCTAACCCCCTGTCTACCCCTCTAACCCCCTGTCTACCCCTCTAACCCCCTGTCTAACCCTCTAACCCCCTGTCTAACCCTCTAACCCCCTGTCTAACCATCTGTCTCTTCCCAACCATCTAAGGCCTGTGGCCTGTCTTCCTCTTTTTAACTGGTAACATGCTGTAACATGTTTCCCCATGCTTCCAGTAGTAGCACACCCATTAGGTTGGTAAAGTCTGTTTCAGAAAACCCTTCCCTTCAACAGAACCCTACAACTCCTCAGGTCCTGCTGGCTTCCTTATAGGAGGGTGATAATGTTGGCATCGGTCACTGTGAAACAAGGCATTTCCTTTCCACATTAAAACATAAAACACAAAAACATCCCTTTCATGCTTGACTTTAACGCTGGAAAATAAGTGATCATTAAAAACACCTAGAAAACAACGAATTCCCAAACAGTCCAACTCGTCATAGGATGATCAGTAAAGACCAGGGTTCCACCAGGGTTCCACTAGGGTTCCACCAGGGTTCCACCAGGGTTCCAGCAGGGTTCCAGCAGGGTTCCACTAGGATTCCACCAGGGTTCCACTAGGGTTCCACCAGGGTTCCACCAGGGTTCCAGCAGGGTTCCAGCAGGGTTCCACTAGGGTTCCACCAGGGTTCCACCAGGGTTCCAGCAGTCAGGAGTCCAAACTCTTCTCCAAAGGAAGTGTAACCTAACTCCACCGTTCCTCTGTTGAGGAACTCTAACGTTCCTCTGTTCTGGACCTGCTGAGTCCAGAACAGGAGCAGAAGGTCCAGCACTCTGCTCTGGCTGGTCTTAGGAAAGAATGTACTACCCATTTTCCCCATAGGAGAACCCACTGACAATAGCTATTTTTGGTTCCAAGTGGAACCCTTTAATTAATACAAGGTTCTACGTGGAACAGTTTCATCACTAAAAGGTTCTAAGTAGAACCTTGTTCACCACCAAAAAGTTATACCTGGGACCAAAAAGGGTTCTCCGATGGGGACAAGAAAAGAGCCCCTTTTAGAAAGCCTTTTTCTCTAAGAGTGTAGTTGGAGTCAGTCAGTCCAGCAGCGCGTCTGGTCTGGAGTAGCCAAACAGTCTGAAGTCTGGTTCATACAGCCTGTAGAGATCCCTCCTGGCCACTAGGGGCACCCTGCTGAACCAGTCCTCCTGCCAGCTGCTGGCCGTGTGGTTCCTGGGAGAGGAGGGGAAGTCAACCACGTTGTCCACCTTCAAAACCCTCAGCAGCTGTTCAGCATCCTCCTCAACCGTCTCCAGCTGTCCCACAAAGTCATACTGGGGGGGGGGGGGGGGGGGGGGGGGAGGGGGGGGGGGAGAGGAGAGGGGGGAGGGGAAGGGGGGGAGAGAGGGGAGAGGGGGGGGGGGGGGGCAGGGGAGAGGGGGGGGGCAGGGGAGAGAGAGGGGGGAGAGAGAGGGGGGGGCAGGGGAGAGGACAGAGAGAGGGAGAGGGGCAGGGGAGAGGACAGAGAGAGGGGGGGAGAGACGGAGAGAAAGTTAACCTATCTGTAACATGATTTGCCCAAGAAAGTTTTGCAGAGCTGTTTAACAACCAACACAGTTGAAAGGTTGCTGCTTAAACAAAACAACAGAATAAGCGTCTTCCCTTATATTCTAGTCTAGTAGATGAAAAGGCGTCTTCCCTTATATTCTAGTCTAGTAGATGAAAAGGCTGTTACTGAGCCCCAGGACCAATCAGTCCTGTCTGATGGACCTGTCCCTCTATTGTAGACTGGTAGAATAGTATAATCCATGTTATTGAGCTCCAGGACCAATCAGTCCTGTCTGATGGACCTGTCCCTCTATTGTAGACTGGTAGAATAGTATAATCCATGTTATTGAGGACCAATCAGTCCTGTCTGATGGACCTGTCCCTCTATTGCAGACTGGTAGAATAGTATAATCCATGTTATTGAGGACCAATCAGTCCTGTCTGATGGACCTGTTTCTCTATTGCAGACTGGTAGAATAGTATAATCCATGTTATTGAGCTCCAGGACCAATCAGTCCTGTCTGATGGACCTGTCCCTCTATTGCAGACTGGTAGAATAGTATAATCCATGTTATTGAGGACCAATCAGTCCTGTCTGATGGACCTGTCCCTCTATTGCAGACTGGTAGAATAGTATAATCCATGTTATTGAGGACCAATCAGTCCTGTCTTATGGACCTGTCTCTCTATTGCAGACTGGTAGAATAGTATAATCCATGTTATTGAGCTCCAGGACCAATCAGTCCTGTCTTATGGACCTGTCCCTCTATTGCAGACTGGTAGAATAGTATAATCCATGTTATTGAGGACCAATCAGTCCTGTCTGATGGACCTGTCTCTCTATTGCAGAATGGTAGAATAGTATAATCCATGTTATTGAGGACCAATCAGTCCTGTCTGATGGACCTGTCTCTCTATTGCAGACTGGTAGAATAGTATAATCCATGTTATTGAGGACCAATCAGTCCTGTCTGATGGACCTGTCTCTCTATTGCAGACTGGTAGAATAGTATAATCCATGTTATTGAGCTCCAGGACCAATCAGTCCTGTCTGATGGACCTGTCCCTCTATTGCAGACTGGTAGAATAGTATAATCCATGTTATTGAGGACCAATCAGTCCTGTCTTATGGACCTGTCCCTCTATTGCAGACTGGTAGAATAGTATAATCCATGTTATTGAGGACCAATCAGTCCTGTCTTATGGACCTGTCTCTCTATTGCAGACTGGTAGAATAGTATAATCCATGTTATTGAGCTCCAGGACCAATCAGTCCTGTCTTATGGACCTGTCCCTCTATTGCAGACTGGTAGAATAGTATAATCCATGTTATTGAGCTCCAGGACCAATCAGTCCTGTCTGATGGACCTGTCCCTCTATTGCAGACTGGTAGAATAGTATAATCCATGTTATTGAGGACCAATCAGTCCTGTCTTATGGACCTGTCTCTCTATTGCAGACTGGTAGAATAGTATAATCCATGTTATTGAGGACCAATCAGTCCTGTCTGATGGACATGTCCCTCTATTGCAGACTGGTAGAATAGTATAATCCATGTTATTGAGGACCAATCAGTCCTGTCTGATGGACCTGTCTCTCTATTGCAGACTGGTAGAATAGTATAATCCATGTTATTGAGGACCAATCAGTCCTGTCTGATTGACATGTCCCTCTATTGCAGACTGGTAGAATAGTATAATCCATGTTATTGAGGACCAATCAGTCCTGTCTGATGGACCTGTCTCTCTATTGCAGACTGGTAGAATAGTATAATCCATGTTATTGAGGACCAATCAGTCCTGTCTTATGGACCTGTCTCTCTATTGCAGACTGGTAGAATAGTATAATCCATGTTATTTGTAAAGTAGTGGGGACTGATGTTTGCTGGTCTAATAAATGCAGAATGTTGGGCTCTACATTAGTTAGATGACAGAGTTCACTCTTCTTCCACCAGAAGGTGGATCTTGTTGGCCTTTACTTCTGCCAAAAGACTTCTTCTTAGACATTGGATAATAATGTAGTATTTTTATATATTACCTGTATTTGACAGGGGTGGCATAGCCGGTAGACCTGTCTCCAGTGCTCGTTGAAGGGGGCGTCGCTCTCCGTCTGGGGGTCCAGTAGGTATTGGACGAACTCTGAGAAGGAGGGGCGGATTCCCGCAGGAAATGCATCGCCCACTGCCGCGGGAGGTTCAGAGTGGTTACCATAGCGACGGAGCATGAGCAGAGCGAATCGGCGGTAGAACTCGTCGTTGGGCTGCTCAAACTTGTTCCGATACGCTGAGATGAGGCGGACGAACGGATCTCTGACAAACAGGAACTTGGTGTACTTCTGGAGCTTCACCTTGACAACAAACAAACCACCTTTATTAAACCATATTCAAAACAAATACACAGTGCATTCAGAAAGTATTCACATTTTGTTACGTTACAGCCTTTTCCCTCTTTTCCTAACCCCTAACCCTAACCCCTAACCCTAACCCCTAACCCTAACCCTAACCCCTAACCCTAACCCTTCAAAACCAATACACAGTGCATTCAGAAAGTATTCACATTTTGTTACGTTACAGCCTTTTCCCTCTTTTCCTAACCCCTAACCCTAACCCCTAACCCCTAACCCTAACCCCTAACCCCTAACCCTAACCCTTCAAAACCAATACACAGTGCATTCAGAAAGTATTCACATTTTGTTACGTTACAGCCTTTTCCCTCTTTTCCTAACCCCTAACCCTAACCCTAACCCCTAACCCTAACCCTAACCCTAACCCCTAACCCTAACCCTAACCCTAACCCTTCAAAACAAATACACAGTGCATTCAGAAAGTATTCACATTTTGTTACGTTACAGCCTTATTTTAAGATTGATAAAATACGTTTTTCCCCTCAATCTACACACAATACCCAATAATGACAAAGGTACCAGTTGATAGAGGTTTTTAGAAATGTTTTAAAATGTAATACAAATAAAAAACAGCAATACCTTATTTACATAAGTATTCAGACCCTTTGCTATGAGACTCGAAATTGAGCTCAGGTGCATCCTGTTTCCATTAATCATCCTTGAGATGTTTCTACAACTTGATTGGAGTCCACCTGTGGTAAATTAAATTGATTGGATATGATTTGGAAAGGCACACACCTGTCTATATAAGGTCCCACAGTTGACAGTGCATGTCAGAGCGAAAATCCAAGCCATGAGGTCGAAGGAATTGTACGTAGAGCTCCAAGACAGGATTGTGTCGAGGCACAGATCTGGGGAAGGGTACCATAGCATTTCTGCCTTATTGATGGTCCCCAAGAACACAGTGGCCTCCATCATTCTTAAATGGAAGAAGTTTGGAACCACCAAGACTCTTCCTAGAGCTGGCCGCCCGGCCAAACTGAGCAATCGGGGGAGAAGAGCCTTGGTCAGGGAGGTGACCAAGAACCCGATGGTCACTCTGACAGAGATCCAAAGTTTCTCTGTAGAGATGGGAGAACCTTCCAGAAGGTCAACCTTCTCTGCAGCACTCCCCCAATCAGGCCTTTATGGTAGTGTCCAGACGGAAGCCACTCCTCAGTAAAAAGGCACATGACAGCCCACTTGGAGTTTGACAAAAAGGCACCTAAAGGACTCTGAGACCATGAGAAACAAGATTCTCTGGTCCAAGATTGAACTCTTTGGCTTGATTAAACTCTTTGGCTTTAATGCCAAGCGTCACGTCTGGAGGAAACCTGGCACCATCCCTACGGTGAAGCATGGTGGTGACAGCATCATGCTGTGGGGATGGTTTTCAGAGGCAGGGGCTGGGAGACTAGTCAGGATCGAGGGAAAGATGAATGGAGCAAAGTACAGAGATCCTTGATGAAAACCTGATCCTGAACCTCAGGACAACGACCCTAAGCACACAGCCAAGACAAAGCAGGAGTGGCTTCGGGACAAGTCTCTGAATGTCCTTGAATGGCCCAGTCAGAGCCCGGACTTGAACCCGATCGAACATCTCTGGAGAGACCTGAAAATAGCTGTGCAGCAACGCTCCCCATCCAACCTGACAGAGCTGCAGAGAAGAATGGGAGAAACTCCCCAAATACAGGTGTGCCAAGCTTGTAGCATCCGACCCAAGAAGACTCAAGACTGTAATCGCTGCCAAAGGTGCTTCAACAAAGTACTGAGTAAAGGGTCTGAATACTTATTTAAATGTGACATTAACGTTTTTTAATACATTTCTAAAAAACTGTTTTTGCTTTGTCATTATGTGGTATTGTGTCTAGATTGATGAGGGGAAAAAAACAATTTAATCAATTTTAGAATAAGGCTGTAACGTAACAAAATGTGGAAAAAGAGGTCTGAATACTTTCAGAAGGCACTGAATACATCACTTTCACCTTTATATAATAGATTAAACCAAATGTGTCAGCTGTTAACTGACCACCATCAGGGTTAACTGACCACCATCAGGGTTAACTGACCACCATCAGGGTTAACTGACCACCATCAGGGTTCAGGGTTAACTGACCACCATCAGGGTTAACTGACCACCATCAGGGTTAACTGACCACCATCAGGGTTCAGGGTTAACTGACCACCATCAGGGTTAACTGACCACCATCAGGGTTAACTGACCACCATCAGGGTTAACTGACCACCATCAGGGTTCAGGGTTAACTGACCACCATCAGGGTTAACTGACCACCATCAGGGTTAACTGACCACCATCAGGGTTCAGGGTTAACTGACCACTATCAGGGTTAACTGACCACCATCAGGGTTAACTGACCACCATCAGGGTTAACTGACCACCATCAGGGTACCATCAGGGTTAACTGACCACCATCAGGTTTAACTGACCACCATCAGGGTTAACTGACCACCATCAGGGTACCATCAGGGTTAACTGACCACGATCAGGGTTAACTGACCACCATCAGGGTTAACTGACCACCATCAGGGTTAACTGACCACCATCAGGGTACCATCAGGGTTAACTGACCACCATCACTTTTAAACTCGGACAAAACAGAGATGCTTGTTCTAGGTCCCAAGAAACAAAGAGATCTTCTGTTCAAACTGTGAAATCATCATCCCTAACTACAACGTTTTCAGACAAGATAGAACGACCAAAGGGGGCGGTGTTGCAATCTACTGCAGAGATAGCCTGCAGAGTTCTGTCCTGCTATCCAGGTCTGTACCCAAACAATTTGAACTTCTACTTCTAAAAATCCATCTCTCCAAAAACAAGTCTCTCACCGTTGCCGCCTGCTATAGACCCCCCTCGGCCCCTAGCTGTGCTCTGGACACCATATGTGAACTGATTGCCCCCCATCTATCTTCAGAGCTCGTGCTACTAGGCGACCTAAACTGGGACATGCTTAACACCCCAGCCATTCTACAATCCAAGCTTGATGCCCTCAATCTCACACAAATTATTAATGAACCCACCAGGTACAACCCCAAAGCCGCAAACTCTGGCACCCTCATAGATATCATCCTAACCAATGTGCCCTCTAATTACACCTCTGCTGTTTTCAACCAAGATCTCAGCGATCACTGCCTCATTGCCTGCACCCGTAATGGGTCAGCGGTCAAACGACCTCCACTTATCACTGTCAAACGCTCCCTGAAACATTTCAACGAGCAAGCCTTTCTAATCGACCTGGCCCTGGTATCCTGGAAGGATATTGACCTCATCCCGTCAGTAGAGGATGCCTGGTTATATTTTAAAAATGCCTTCCTCTCCATCTTAAATAAGCATGCCCCTTTCAAGAAATTTAGAACCAGGAACAGATATAGCCCTTGGTTCTCCCCAGACCTGACTGCCCTTAACCAACACAAAAATATCCTGTGGCGTTCTGCATTAGCATCGAACTGCCCCCGCGATATGCAACTTTTTAGGGAAGTTAGAAACCAATACACACAGGCAGTTAGAAACGCCAAGGCTAGCTTTTTCAAACAAAAATTTGCTTCGTGCAACTCCAACTCTAAAAAGTTCTGGGACATTGTAAAGTCCATGGAGAATAAGAACACCTCCTCCCAACTGCCCACTGCACTGAGGATAGGAAACCCACTATAATTGAGAATTTCAATAAGCATTTTTCTACGGCTGGCCATGCTTTCCACCTAACTACCCCTACTGCATTCAACAGCACTGCACCCCCCACAGCTACTCGCCCAAACCTCCCCCATTTCTCCTTCTCCCAAATCCATTCAGCTGATGTTCTGAAAGAGCTGCAAAATCTGGACCCCTACAAATCAGCTGGGCTTGACAATCTGGACCCTTTCTTTCTAAAATTATCTGCCGAAATTATTGCAACCCCTATTACTGGCCTGTTCAACCTCTCTTTCGTGTCGTCTGAGATTCCCATAGATTGGAAAGCAGCTGCTGTCATCCCCCTCTTCAAAGGAGGTGACACTCTTGACCCAAATTGCTACAGACCTATATCCATCCTACCCTGCCTTTCTAAGGTCTTCGAAAGCCAAGTCAACAAACAGATTACCGACTATTTCGAATCCCACCGCACCCTCTCCGCTATGCAATCTGGTTTCAGAGCTGGTCATGGGTGCACCTCAGCCACGCTCAAGGTCCTAAACGACATCGTAACCGCCATCGATAAGAAACAATACTGTGCTGCCGTATTCATTGACCTGGCCAAAGCTTTTGACTCTGTTAATCACCACATCCTCATCGGCAGACTTAGTAGCCTTGGTTTCTCAAACGATTGCGTCGCCTGGTTCACCAACTACTTCTCTGACAGAGTTCAGTGTGTCAAATCGGAGGGCCTACTGTCTGGACCTCTGGCAGTCTCTATGGGGGTACCACAGGGTTCAATTCTTGGGCCAACTCTTTTCTCTGCATACATAAATGATGTCGCTCTTGCTGCTGGTGAATCTCTGATCCACCTCTACGCAGACGACACCATTCTGTATACTTCTGGCCCTTCTTTGGACACTGTGTTAACAACCCTCCAGACGAGCTTCAATGCCATTCAACTCTCCTTCCGTGGTCTCCAACTGCTCCTAAACACAAGTAAAACTAAATGCATGCTCTTCAACCGATCGCTGCCTGCACCTGCCCGCCCATCCAGCATAACTTCTCTGGACGGTTCTAACTTAGAATTTGTGGACAACTACAAATACCTAGGTGTCTGGTTAGACTGTAAACTCTCCTTCCAGACTCACATCAATCATCTCCAATCCAAAGTGAAATCTAGAATTGGCTTCCTATTTCGCAACAAAGCATCCTTCACTCATGCTGCAAAACATACCCTCGTAAAACTGACCATTCTACCAATCCTCGACTTCGGCGATGTCATTTACAAAATAGCCTCCAATACCCTACTCAACAAGCTGGATGCAGTCTATTACAGTGCCATCCGTTTTGTCACCAAAGCCCCATATACAACCCACCACTGCGATCTGTATGCTCTCGTTGGCTGGCCTTCACTTCATAATCGTCGCCAAACACATTGGCTCCAGGTCATCTACAAGACCCTGCTAGGTAAAGTCCCCCCTTATCTCCGCTCACTGGTCACCATAGCAGCACCCACCTGTAGCACGCGCTCCAGCAGGTATATCTCTCTGGTCACCCCTAAAGCCAACTCCTCCTTTGGTCGTCTCTCCTTCCAGTTCTCTGCTGCCAACGACTGGAACGAACTACAAAAATCTCTGAAATTGGAAACACTTATCTCCCTCACTAGCTTTAAGCACCAGCTGTCAGAGCAGCTCACAGATCACTGCACCTGTACATAGCCCATCTATAATTTAGCCCAAACTACTACCTCTTCCCCTACTGTATTTATTTATTTTACTTATTTTGCTCCTTTGCACCATATTATTTATATTTGAACTTTGAACTTTCTTCAAACTACAAATCTACCATTCCAGTGTTTTTCTTGCTATACTTTATTTACTTTGCCACCATGGCAGTTTTTTTTTTTGCTTTTACCTCCCTTATCTCACATCATTTGCTCACATTGTATATAGTCTTATTTTTTTTTCTACTGTATTATTGACTGTATGTTGTTTACTCCATGTGTAACTCTGTGTTGTTGTATGTTGTCGAACTGCTTTGCTTTATCTTGGCCAGGTCGCAATTGTAAATGAGAACTTGTTCTCAACTTGCCTACCTGGTTAAATAAAATCACATTTACATTTACATTTAAGTCATTTAGCAGACGCTCTTATCCAGAGCGACTTACAAATTGGTGCATTCACCTATAATATCCAGTAGAACAAACACTTTACAATAGTGCATCTAAATCCTTTAAAGGGGGGGGGGTTAGAAGGATTACTTTATCCTATCCCAGGTATTCCTTAAAGAGGTGGGGTTTCAGGTGTCTCCGGAAGGTGGTGATTGACTCCGCTGTCCTGGCATCGTGAGGGAGATTGTTCCACCATTGGGGTGCCAGAGCGGCGAGCAGTTTTGACTGGGCTGAGCGGGAACTGTGCTTCCTCAGAGGTAGGGAGGCGAGCAGAAAATAAAAAAATAAAAAAATCTGACAATTAATCTGGATGGTTGTACAGTCGTCTCAAATAAAACTGTGAAGGACCTCGGTGTTACTCTGGACCCTGATCTCTCTTTTGAAGAACATATCAAGACTGTTTCAAGGACAGCTTTTTTCCATCTATGTAACATTGCAAAAATCAGAAACTTTCTGTCCAAAAATGACGCAGAAAAATTCATCCATGCTTTTGTTACTTCTAGGCTGGACTACTGCAATGCTCTACTTTCCGGCTACCCGGATAAAGCACTAAACAAACTTCAGTTAGTGCTAAATACGGCTGCTAGAATCCTGACTAGAACCCAAAAATTTGATCATATTACTCCAGTGCTAGCCTCCCTACACTGGCTTCCTGTTAAGGCAAGGGCTGATTTCAAGGTTTTACTGCTAACCTACAAAGCATTACATGGGCTTGCTCCTACCTATCTTTCCGATTTGGTCCTGCCGTACATACCTATACGTACGCTACGGTCACAAGACGCAGGCCTCCTAACTGTCCCTAGAATTTCTAAGCAAACGGCTGGAGGTAGGGCTTTCTCCTATAGAGCTCCATTTTTATGGAATAGTCTGCCTACCGATGTGAGAGACGCAGACTCAGTCTCAACCTTTAAGTCTTTACTGAAGACTTATCTCTTCAGTAGGTCCTATGATTAAGTGTAGTCTGGCCCAGGAGTGTGAAGGTGAACGGAAAGGCTGGAGCAACGAACCGCCCTTGCTGTCTCTGCCTTGCCGGTTCCCCTCTTTCCACTGGGATTCTCTGCCTCTAACCCTATTACAGGGGCTGAGTCACTGACTTACTGGTGTTCTTCCATGCCGTCCATGGTAGGGGTGCGTCACTTGAGTGGGTTGAGTCACTGACGTGGTCTTCCTGTCTGGGTTGGTGCCCCCCCTTGGGTTGTGCCATGGCGGAGATTTTGTGGGCTATACTCGGCCTTGTCTTCGGACGGTAAGTTGGTGGTTGTAGACATCCCTCTAGTGGTGTGGGGGCTGTGCTTTGGCAAAGTGGGTGGGGTTATATCCTGCCTGTTTGGCCCTGTCCGGGGGTATCATCGGATGGGGCCACAGTGTCTTCTAATCCCTCCTGTCTCAGCCTCCAGTATTTATGCTGCAGTAGTTTATGTGCCGGGGGGCTAGGGTCAGTCTGTTTCATCTGGAGTATTATCTTGTCTTATCCGGTGTCCTGTGTGAATTTAAATATGCTCTCTCTAATTCTCTCTTTCTTTCTTTCTCTCGGAGGACCTGAGCCCTAGGACCATGCCTCGGGACTACCTGGCATGATGACTCCTTGCTGTCCCCAGTCCACCTGGCCATGCTGCTGCTCCAGTTTCAACTGTTCTGCCTGCGGCTACGGAACCCTGACCTGTTCACCGGACGTGCTTGTTGCACCCTCGACAACTACAATGATTATTATTATTTGACCATGCTGGTCATTTATGAACATTTTAACATCTTGACCATGTTCTGTTATAATATCCACCCGGCACAGCCAGAAGAGGACTGGCCACCCCTCATAGCCTGGTTCCTCTCTAGGTTTCTTCCTAGGTTTTTGGCCTTTCTAGGGAGTTTTTCCTAGGGAGTTTTTCCCAGCCACCGTGCTTCTTTCACATGCATTGCTTGCTGTTTGGGGTTTTAGGCTGGGTTTCTGTACAGCACTTTGAGATTTCAGCTGATGTACGAAGGGCTATATAAATAAATTTGATTTTATTTTTGATTTGATTTGATCAGGGTTAACTGACCACCATCAGGGTTAACTGACCACCATCAGGGTTAACTGACCACCATCAGGGTACCATCAGGGTTAACTGACCACCATCAGGGTTAACTGACCCCCATCAGGGTTAACTGACCACCATCAGGGTTAACTGACCCCCATCAGGGTTAACTGACCACCATCAGGGTTAACTGACCACCATCAGGGTTAACTGACCACCATCAGGGTTAGAGTCAGCTGTTAACTGACCACCATCAGGGTTAACTGACCACTATCAGGGTTAACTGACCACCATCAGGGTTAACTGACCACCATCAGGGTTAACTGACCACCATCAGGGTTAACTGACCCCCATCAGGGTTAACTGACCACCATCAGGGTTAACTGACCACCATCAGGGTTAACTGACCCCCATCAGGGTTAACTGACCCCCATCAGGGTTAACTGACCACCATCAGGGTTAACTGACCACTATCAGGGTTAACTGACCACCATCAGGGTTAACTGACCCCCATCAGGGTTCAGGGTTAACTGACCACTATCAGGGTTAACTGACCCCCATCAGGGTTAACTGACCACCATCAGGGTTAACTGACCACCATCAGGGTTAACTGACCACCATCAGGGTACCATCAGGGTTAACTGACCCCCATCAGGGTTAACTGACCACCATCAGGGTTAGTGTTAGAGAGATTAGCAGTGAACTGACCTTCATCAGATGTCGTGAGAACTTCCCGTAGCGTTTCCAGAATTTGTTGAAGGTGAAGTGGAGGCTGCTGTTGTGGACCATCTCCTGAGGAACAGCCAGAGGATCCCTGTAGGGGACTCCTTCCTGGAGCAGACTCTCACTGAGCACGATCATAACCCTCTTCCAGTTACTACACGCCACCTACAGTCAATATAAATATAGTTATAATAGCAGACTCTCACTGAGCACGATCATAACCCTCTACCAGTTACTACACGCCACCTACAGTCAATATAAATATAAATATATATACAATATATACAGGTTATATTAGCAGACTCTCACTGAGCACGATCATAACCCTCTTCTAGTTACTACACGCCACCTACAGTCAATATAAATATAAATATATATACAATATATACAGGTTATATTAGCAGACTCTCACTGAGCACGATCATGACCCTCTACCAGTTACTACACGCCACCTACAGTCAATATAAATATATATACAATATATACAGGTTATATTAGCAGACTCTCACTGAGCACGATCATAACCCTCTTCCAGTTACTACACGCCACCTACAGTCAATATAAATATAAATATATATACAATATATATACTGTGTGTGTGTGTGTGTGTGTGTGTGTGTGTGTGTGTGTACCTTGGGGACGAAGCAGTATATGATACCGTGGCGGTGTGTGTGTGTGTGTGTGTGTGTGTGTGTGTGTGTGTGTGTACCTTGGGGACATAGCAGTATATGATACCATGGCGGTGTGTGTGTGTGTGTGTGTGTGTGTGTGTGTGTGTGTACCTTGGGGACGGAGCAGTATATGATACCGTGGCGGTGTGTGTGTGTGTATGTGTGTGTGGTGTGTGTGTGTGTGTGGTGTGTGTGTGTGTGTGGTGTGTGTGTGTGTGTACCTTGGGGACGTAGCAGTATATGATACCATGGCGGTGTGTGTGTGTGTGTGTGTGTGTGTGTGTGTGTACCTTGGGGACGTAGCAGTATATGATACCATGGCGGTCGTCCACGATCAGGTGATCCAGCTCCCTGTTGGGGATGTCGTCAAATGAACGGTTCTTCCCCGGAAAAGCCAGGTCATCACCATGGTGACAGAGGTCATGGAGACGCTGCCGCCGCCTCTCCTGAAAAGAGAGGAGGTCGGAGAGAGAGGTCGGAGAGAGAGGAGGGGGGAGAGAGCGGAGGGGGGAGAGAGCGGAGGGGGGGGAGAGAGGAGGGGGGAGAGAGAGGAGGGGGGAGAGAGAGGAGGGGGGAGACAGAGGAGGGGGGAGAGAGAGGAGGGGGGGAGAGAGAGGAGCGGAGAGAGAGCGGAGGGGGGAGAGAGAGGAGGGGGGAGAGAGAGGAGCGGAGAGAGAGCGGAGGGGGGAGAGAGAGCGGAGGGGGGAGAGAGAGCGGAGGGGGGAGAGAGAGCGGAGGGGGGAGAGAGAGAAGGGGGGAGAGAGGAGGGGGGGAGAGAGGAGGGGGGTAGAGAGGAGGGGGAGAGAGAGGAGGGGGGAAGAGCGAGAGGCATGAAAACAAGAGTGAGAGGTGAGAGAGAGAAACAAATTTGACCCCAATAACTACTGTGGGATATGCGTCAACAGCAACCATGGGAAAATCCTCTGCATTATCATTAACAGCAGAATCAATTCCTCAGTGAAAACAATGTACTGAGCAAATGTCAAATTGGCTTTTTACCAATTTACCGTACGACAGACCATGCATTCACCCTGCACACCCTAATTAACAAACAAGCAAACCAAAACAAAGGCAAAGTCTTCTCATGCTTTGTTGATTTCAAAAAAGCTTTTGACTCAATTTGGCATGAGGGTCTGCTATACAAATTGATGGAAAGTGGTGTTGGGGGAAAAACATACGACATTATAAAATCTATATACACAAACAACAAGTGTGCAGTTAAGATTGGCAAAAAAACACATCCATTTCTTTCCACAGGGTTGTGGAGTGAGACAGGGATGCAGCTTGAGCCCCACCCTCTTCAACATATACAGCTGTACTCTGAAGTTTACATACACCTCAGCCAAATATATTTAAACTCAGTTTTTAACAATTCCTGACATTTAATCCAAGTAAAAATTCCCTGTCTTAGGATCACCACTTTATTTTAAGAATGTGAAATGTCAGAATAAAAGTAGAGAGAATGATTTATTTCAGCTTTTATTTCTTTCATCACATTCCCAGTGGGTCAGAAGTTTACATACACTCAATTAGTATTTGGTAGCATTGCCTTCAAATTGTTTAACCTGTTAGGGCTAGGGGGCAGTATTTACACGGCCAGATAAAAAACGTACCTGATTTAATCTGGTTATTACTACTGCCCAGAAACTAGAATAATCATATAATTATTGGCTTTGGATTGAAAACACCCTAAAGTTTTTTAAAACTGTTTGAATGGTGTCTGTGAGTATAACAGAACTCATATGGCAGGCAAAAACCTGAGAAGATTCCTTACAGGAAGTGGCCTGTCTGACAAGTTCTTGTTCTTCTTGACTCTCTTTATTGAAAACTGAGGATCATTGCTGTAACGTGACACTTCCTACGGCTCCCATAGGCTCTCAGAACCCGGGAAAAAGCTGAATGATGTAATTCCAGCCCCTGGCTGAAAAACATTAGCGCCTTTGGTAAGTGGTCTATCAGAGGACAATAAGACTCAGGCTCGTGCACGAGGGGATCCCATGTTTTTATTTTCTCTCTCTTTGTACTAAAACACAGATTCCCGGTCGGAATATTATCGCTTTTTTACGAGAAAAATGGCATAAAAATTGATTTTAAACAGCGGTTGACCTGCTTCGAAGTACGGTAATGGAATATTTAGAATTTTTTTGTCACAATACGCGTCGGGCGCGTCACCCTTCTTTACCCTTTCGGATAGTGTCTTGAACGCAAAAACAAAACGCCGCTATTTGGATATAACTATGGAATATTTTGAACCAAACCAACATTTGTTATTGAAGTAGAAGTCCTGGGAGTGCATTCTGACGAAGAACAGCAAAGGTAATAACATTTTTCTTATAGTAAATCTGACTTTGGTGAGGGCTAAACTTGGTGGGTGTCTAAATAGCTAGCCCTGTGATGCCGGGCTATCTACTTAGAATATTGCAAAATGTGCTTTTGCCGAAAAGCTATTTTAAAATCGGACATAGCGAGTGCATAGAAGAGTTCTGTATCTATAATTCTTAAAATAATTGTTATGTTTTTTGTGAACGTTTATCGTGAGTAATTTAGTAAATTCACCGGAGGTTTGCGGGGGGTATGTTAGTTCTGAACGTCACATGCTAATGTAAAAAACTGTTTTTTGATATAAATATGAACTTGATTGAACAAAACATGCATGTATTGTATAACATAATGTCCTAAGTGTGTCATCTGATGAAGATCATCAAAGGTTAGTGCTGCATTTAGCTGTGGTTTGGGTTTATGTGACATTATATGCTAGCTTGAAAAATGGGTGTCTGATTATTTCTGTCTGGGTACTCTGCTGGCATAATCTAATGTTTTGCTTTCGTTGTAAAGCCTTTTTGAAATCGGACAGTGTGGTTAGATTAACGAGAGTCTTGTCTTTAAAATGGTGTAAAATAGTCATATGTTTGAGAAATTGAAGTAATAGCATTTCTAAGGTATTTGAATAACGCGCCACAGGATTCCACTGGCTGTTACGTAGGTGGGACTCCCTAGAGAGGTTAACTTGGGTCAAACATTGCGGGTAGCCTTCCACAAGCTTCCCACAATAAGTTGGGTGAATTTTGGCCCATTCCTCCTGACAGAGCTGGTGTAACTGAGTCAGGTTTGTAGGCCTACTTTGCTCGCACACACTTTTTCAGTTCTGCCCACACATTTTCTATAGGATTGAGGTCAGGGCTTTGTAATGGCCACTCCAATACCTTGCCTTTGTTGTCCTTAAGCCATTTTGCCACAACTTTGGAAGTATGCTTGGGAGGCTCTGAGAACACTGCCCACAAAATGAGGTGGGAACTGAGCTGCACTTCCTAACCTCCTGCCAAATGTATGACCATATTAGAGACACATATTTCCCTCAGATTACACAGATCCACAAAGAATTAAAAAACAAACCCAATTTTGATAAACTCCCATATCTACTGGGTGAAATACCACAGTGTGCCACCACAGCAGCAAGATGTGACCTGTTGTCACAAGAAAAGGGCAACCAGTGAAGAACAAACACCATTGTAAATACAACCCATATTTATGTTGATTTATTTTCCCTTTTGGACTTTAACTATTTGCACAAAATATGACATTTGAAATGTCTTTGTTCTTTTTGAACTTCTGTGAGTGTAATGTTTACTGTAAATTTGTATTGTTTATTTCACTTTTGTTTATTATCTACTTCATTTGCTTTGGCAATGTAAACATATGTTTCCCATGACAACAGAGCCCTTCCATTGAATGGCATTGAGAGGGCGGTAAGGGTTACCTGTCCTAGTCGTTTCTCGGGGTCGATGGGCGTCAGATGGACCTTCCACTCCCTCCGGGGAACATACCGCTCCTCGGCGTGCTCTGATTGGTTGGCAGAGTCTGGGGGGGCGGAATCTGTAGGATCATTGGTTCCCTCCAGGAACTGGTTTACGAAGGCATTGATGTCGGAGAGGAAGGAGGGGTGTGTGGGGGGGTGGTGAGGGGCGGGCCGGGGGGAGAGGGGGGGCAGGTAGAGGTGAGAGGCTCCAACGTCGTCCCAGTAGAGAATAATCAACAGGATCATAAAGACTGAACCCAGAACCAGAGAGACACGGAACAACCTCCACTTCCCCATGGTGACACCCTGAACACAAGCAGCAGAGAACACAGACTGTTATACACACACTGATACACACACACACACACACACACACACACACACTGAACAACCTCCACTTCCCCATGGTGACACCCTGAACGCAAGCAGCAGAAAACACAGACTGTTATACACACACACACACACACTGATACACACACACACACACACACACACACACACACACACACACACCGATACACACACTGAACAACCTCCACTTCCCCATGGTGACACCCTGAACACAAGCAGCAGAGAACACAGACTGTTACACACACACACACTGATACACACACTGATACACACACTGATACACACACTGATACACACACTGATACACACACTGATACACACACACACACACACACACACACACACACACACTGATACACACACACACACACACACACACACACACACACACCGATACACACACTGAACAACCTCCACTTCCCCATGGTGACACCCTGAACACAAGCAGCAGAGAACACAGACTGTTACACACACACACTGATACACACTGATACACACACTGATACACACACTGATACACACACTGATACACACACTGATACACACACTGATACACACACTGATACACACACCACACACACACACACACACTGATACACACACACACACACACACACACACACACACCGATACACACACTGAACAACCTCCACTTCCCCATGGTGACACCCTGAACACAAGCAGCAGAGAACACAGTTACACACACGCACACACACACACACACACACACACACACACACACACACACACTGAACAACCTCCACTTCCCCATGGTGACACCCTGAACACAAGCAGCAGAGAACACAGACTGTTACACACACACACACACACACACACTGATACAAACACACTAGAGGTCGACCGATTATGATTTTTCAACGCCGATACCGATTATTGGAGGACCAGAAAAGCCGATACCGATTAATCGGCTGATTTTTATATTTGTAATAATGACAATTACAACAATACTGAATGAACACTTATTTTAACTTAATATAATACATCAATAAAATCAATTTAGCCTCATATAAATAATGAAACATGTTCAATTTGGTTTAAATAATGCAAAAACAAAGTGTTGGAGAAGAAAGTGAAAGTGCAATATGTGCCATGTAAGAAAGCTAATGTTTAAGTTCCTTGCTCAGAACATGAGAACATATGAAAGCTGGTGGTTCCTTTTAACATGAGTCTTCAATATTCCCAGGTAAGAAGTTTTAGGTTGTAGTTATTATAGGAACTATAGGACTATTTCTCTCTATACGATTTGTATTTCATATACCTTTGACTATTGGATGTTCTTATAGGCACTTTAGTATTGCCAGCCTAATCTCAGGAGTTGATAGGCTTGAAGTCATAAACAGCGCAATGCTTGAAGCACAGCAAAGAGCTGCTGGCAAAACGCACGAAGGTGCTGTTTGAATGAATGCTTACGAGCCTGCTGCTGCCTACCACCGCTCAGTCAGACTGCTCTATGAAATATCAAATCATAGACTTAATTATAACATAATAACACACAGAAATACGAGCCTTTGGTCATTAATATGGTCGAATCCGGAAACTATCATTTCGAAAACAAAACTTTTATTATTTCAGTGAAATATGGAACCGTTCCGTATTTTATCTAACGGGTGGCATCCCTAAGTCTAAATATTCCTGTTACATTGCACAACCTTCAATGTTATGTCATAATTATGTACAATTCTGGCAAATTAATTACTGTCTTTGATAGGAAGAAATGGTCTTCGCACAGTTCGCAACGAGCCAGAGGACCCAAACTGCTGCATATACCCTGACTCTGTTGCACTGAACACAAGAGAAGTGACACAATTTCCCTAGTTAAAATAAATTCCTGTTAGCAGGCAATATTAACTAAATATGCAAGTTTAAAAATATATACTTGTGTATTGATTTTAAAGAAAGGCATTGATGTTTATGGTTAGGTACATTGGTGCAACGACAGTGCTTTTTTCGCCAATGCGCTTGTTAAATCCCCCGTTTGGCGAAGTAGGCTGTGATTCGATGATAAATTAACAGGCACCGCATTGATTATATGCAACGCAGGACACGTTAGATAAACTAGTAATATCATCAACCATGTGTAGTTAACTAGTGATTATGTTAAGATTGATAGTTTTTTATAAGATAAGTTTAATGCTAGCTAGCAACTTACCTTGGCTTCCTGCTGCACTCGCGTAACAGGTGGTAAGCCTGCCACGCAGTCTCCTCGTGGAGTGGAATGTAATCGACCATAATCAGCGTCCAAAAATGCAGATTACCGATTATTATGAAAACTTGAAATCGGCCATAATTAATCGGCCATAATCGGTCGACCTCTAAAACACACACACTGATACACAAACACACACATCGTTACAATCTGACCAAATCCACCATATGAGTAGCCTGCTGACGGACTTTCTGCACCTGGTAAACATTCCAGAACTGATCCAGAACTGA
The DNA here is from genome assembly GCF_901001165.1 of Salmo trutta. NCBI lineage: Eukaryota > Metazoa > Chordata > Actinopteri > Salmoniformes > Salmonidae > Salmo > Salmo trutta. The sequence continues at coordinate 183,546 of NW_021823104.1, read as the reverse complement.
ACCAGAACTGATCCAAATGGTTGTCTAATCAGGGCTAAGCTGTATCTAATGGACTTTCTGGACCTGGTAAACATTCCAGAACTGATCCAAATGATTGTCTAATCAGGGCTAGGCTTTAGGCAGTTATTTCGGCATTAAAAATGATTTCAAAAGAAAAAGAACTGCAGTTTACAGCCTGGACAATAATTGTGTACTCACTTGACGACAATAATATATTTCTTCATTGCATTGTGTGGTTGTAGCCGAGGTAGAATTGTTTTCTTGTCTAAAAACACAGGGTTAGGGTTAGCTAATTAGTTAGTTAGTTAGTTAGATAGTTAGTTAGTTAGTTAGTTAGTTAACCCTAACCCTAACATAGGCCTAATCAATAATACAGTTTTAAGGGTGCGGGGCTTGGTTATTGATCCAACCATAGAATTTAGGGCAGGACGATATGGCCTAAAAATCATATCTCAATGTAGTTTTTCAACAGTCCGCAATAATCTAATGAATTCAGGAGTTGTGAAATTATACTTCCACAACCATAAGACCCACTAATCATTTTATTAATTTATCCAAATACTTTAACCTGCTTATTTGCTGGTCTGGCTTTCAAGTTTGTCTATGAAAATGCCCTTTTTTTATTACAAATTCAACCAGAATCATGCTTAATGCACATTCACTAATATTGACTCACTTCTTGTAGCAGGCATTATAGAAAATTACCAGGCATTATAGAAAATTACCAAAGGTCTCATAAACAACCTAGGTGCTAGTGCAGGGGTGGGCAATTCCAGTCCCAGGGGCCTGATTGGTATCACAGTTTGCCCTAGCTAACACACCCGACTCCAGTAATTACCTAATCATGAGAAAAAGTCGCTAACTATAGTGACAAAGTTACTAAATATAGGGTAAAAGTTACTGGAAGGGTCTGACATGTAACTAACTATAGGGACAAAGTCACTGGAGGGGTCTGAAAAGTCGCTAAATATAGAGACAAAGTCACTGGAGGGGTCTGAAAAGTCGATAAATATAGGACAAAGTCACTGGAGGGGTCTGAAAAGTCGATAAATATAGGACAAAGTCAATGGAAGGGTCTGAAAAGTCGCTAAATATAGGGACAAAGTCAATGGAAGGGTCTGAAAAGTCGCTAAATATAGGGACAAAGTCACTGGAAGGGTCTGAAAAGTAAATAAATATAGAGACAAAGTCACTGGAAGGGTCTGAAAAGTAACTAAATATAGGAACAAAGTCACTAAATATAGAGACAAAGTAACTAAATATAGGGACAAAGTCATTACATTAGCAGCACTGGTAAGAATTGTTAGTGCCAGTTGCTATCAAACGGAGCACTGCCATTGGTTCCCCAAAATTCTGGGCAGTGCTTAGCGAAAGGTCAATTGCTGAATGTAAAATAGGCCTACAGTATCAGGTCAAATTAACTGTCTGGGAAAGTTGAGGAGATGGTGTGATCACTTTGGCCGCACATGATAACATTGTTGCACTGATTAATTGCAAATAGTTGCACAGGACATAAACAGAGAGATGAGCACAGTGAAAATGAAGACCCAAAAGTATTGACAACATTAGAAAAATGGAAATCACTTGCAAACCACTGGAGCAACGAGGCAAGCAATGACATGCTGTAAAAGATATGCAGGATAAACAGCATTTTTCATTAAATCTACTAGAGCAGTCTTTATCAAACCCAGGACTGTAGACCATTAGAGCAGTCTTTATCAAACCCAGGACTGTAGACCATTAGAGCAGTCTTTATCAAACCCAGGACTGTGGACCATTAGAGCAGTCTTTATCAAACCCAGGACTGTGGACCAGCGCCGGTCCATGGACGAATGATTGTCGGTCTGCGGAATATTTGTCTTGAATATGATTGGGGGGTTATTTGGTCCGTGGCATATTTGACTCTAATAAATACTTGCCCTAAGACTACTTGCGAAGTATAGCAACACCAAATACACACACACACACACACACACACACACACAAGCTAGCCCTGCTGCACAGCCTGCACGCTCTCTCTGGCCGTGAGCCCTGCTGCACAGCCTGCACGCTCTCTCTGGCCGTGAGCCCTGCTGCACAGCCTGCACGCTCTCTCTGGCCGTGAGCCCTGCTGCACAGCCTGCACGCTCTCTCTGGCCGTGAGCCCTGCTGCACAGCCTGCACGCTCTCTCTGGCCGTGTCTAGACTTGACAGTTCATGCAGCTTTTGTATTCTGATCATTGAATTCCGAACACGTCATGCATCTACACCTACATTTAAATGTGTCTACTTTGTCCACATTGTGTCCAGATTCCCTTGACTGAAATGCCAGTACGCATTCTGCAAACGGTGGAACAGGCTAAATCTGAAAATAACACGACAACTTAATAGCAGTTGCCCACTACTTCAGCTAACTATCCAGCTAACTTATGTAGCTAGACAGCCAGCTAGCAAAGCTAAAGTGATTGTCCACTACTTCTGCTAACGTATGTAGCTAGACAGCCAGCTAGCAAAGCTAAAGTGATTGCCCACTACTTCAGCTAACTATCCAGCTAACTTATGTAGCTAGACAGCCAGCTAGCAAAGCTAAAGTGATTGCCCACTACTTCAGCTAACTATCCAGCTAACGTATGTAGCTAGACAGCCAGCTAGCAAAGCTAAAGTGATTGCAAAGTGACATGCTAGGAATGCATTTCCTCCAACGTTTAATGAAAAAAGGTGCCTCGCTCCCAAAACAGGTTTTCTGTAGATTTGTGGGCGAAGTGCTGATGACATCGCCCACTGTATGTGCTTTCGGTAGCCTGATTGGTCCAGACTGAGGAGAAATCCACACATAATGCATCCCTGACCAGCTCCCGAAGTGGTCACCCAGATATGAACACAATCAGACCAATCAGACTGCATCTAGACTTTTCAATGCCGTCTTCCTATTCTGTTAGCAGAAGTGGCATGTAGGGGTCAAGCATAGACACAGCCTCTTTCTCCCTGGATTTGTTTCGAAGGACAGCTGCCTACCCTAACCGGTCTAGACTGCTAAGGCTGGGCAGCTTCCTACCCTAACCGGTCTAGACTGCTAAGGCTGGGCAGCTGCCTACCCTAACCGGTCTAGACTGCTAAGGCTGGGCAGCTGCCTACCCTAACCGGTCTAGACTGCTAAGGCTGGGCAGCTGCCTACCCTAACCGGTCTAGACTGCTAAGGCTGGACAGCTGCCTACCCTAACCGGTCTAGACTGCTAAGGCTGGGCAGCTGCCTACCCTAACCGGTCTAGACTGCTAAGGCTGGGCAGCTGCCTACCCTAACCGGTCTAGACTGCTAAGGCTGGGCAGCTGCCTACCCTAACCGGTCTAGACTGCTAAGGCTGGACAGCTGCCTACCCTAACCGGTCTAGACTGCTAAGGCTGGACAGCTGCCTACCCTAACCGGTCTAGACTGCTAAGGCTGGAAAGCTGCCTACCCTAACCGGTCTGTGTGGTATGTCAGACTTGCCTCAGCAACAAGGCTATGAAGCCATAAAACATTTGCTGAAATTTAGAAACAAAGCAACAACATCTCAAGGACAAAATAGACAATTATTTGCCCGAAAAAGAGATGAGTTGACCAACCAAACAAAAATGCTGCACACTAGTTTTCAGAATGCTGATTTTCTAAGAGTGCATGGCAACAATGCCAGGAACATTGGGAATGCCAGGAACATTGTGAATGCTGAACATTGTGAATGCCAGGAACATTGTGAATGCTGAACATTGTGAATGCCAGGAACATTGTGAATGCCAGGAACATTGTGAATGCCAGGAACATTGTGAATGCTGAACATTGTGAATGCCAGGAACATTGTGAATGCTGAACATTGTGAATGCCAGGAACATTGTGAATGCTGAACATTGTGAATGCCAGGAACATTGTGAATGCTGAACATTGTGAATGCCAGGAACATTGTGAATGCCAGGAACATTGTGAATGCCAGGAACATTGTGAATGCCAGGAACATTGTGAATGCTGAACATTGTGAATGCTGAACATTGTGAATGGTATTTAATTTTCCTGCTGAACTGAAACTGAACCGTGACCCCAAAACCACAATATGTACCACACTGTGGGTTAGATGAACCGTTCCATCTGTACTGAACAGTCTGTGTTATCACCTTATTAACAGGGCTACAGCGTGCAGTAGGATGCATTGACCAGGTGTACTGAACAGTCTGTGTTATCACCTTATTAACAGGGCTACAGCGTGCAGTAGGATGCATTGACCAGGTGTACTGAACAGTCTGTGTTATCACCTTATTAACAGGGCTACAGCATGCAGTAGGATGCATTGACCAGGTGTACTGAACAGTCTGTGTTATCACCTTATTAACAGGGCTACAGCGTGCAGTAGGATGCATTGACCAGGTGTACTGAACAGTCTGTGTTATCACCTTATTAACAGGGCTACAGCGTGCAGTAGGATGCGATGACCAGGTGATTGACAGGTGTACTGTAGAACGATAAACGCTCAACTTTCCTCTAGCATGGATACTTGCCAATGTTTTATAGTTCTGTATACAGATGCACAATAGAGAGCATCCTGTCGGGCTTTATCACTGCCTGGTACGACAACGGCACCACCCGCAACCACAGGGCTCTCCAGAGGGTGGTGCGATCTTCCCAACGCATCACCGGGGGCAAACTACCTGCCCTCCAGGACACCTACAGCACCTGATGTCACAGGAAGGTCAAAAAGGATCATGAAGGACAACAACCACCCGAGCCACTGCCTGTTCACCCCGCTATCATCCAGAAGGCGAGGTCAGTACAGGTGCATCAAAGCTAGGACCCGAGAGACTGAAAAACAGCTTCTATCTCAAGGCCAGCAGACTGTTAAATAGCCATCACTAGCACAGAGAGGCTGCTGCCCTATATACATAGACTAGAAATCACTGGCCACTTTAATAATGGAACACTAGTCACTTTAATAATGTTTACATATTTTGCATTACTCATCTCATATATATATACTGTATACTATTCTACTGTATCTGTCTATGTATTACTCATCTCATATGTATATACTGTATTCTATACTATTCTACTGTATCTGTCTATGTATTACTCATCTCATATGTATATACTGTATACTATACTATTCTACTGTATCTGTCTATGTATTACTCATCTCATATGTATATACTGTATACTATTCTACTGTATCTGTCTATGTATTACTCATCTCATATGTATATACTGTATACTATACTATTCTACTGTATCTGTCTATGTATTACTCATCTCATATGTATATACTGTATTCTATACTATTCTACTGTATCTTAGTCTATGTATTACTCATCTCATATGTATATACTGTATTCTATTCTACTGTATCTGTCTATGTATTACTCATCTCATATGTATATACTGTATTCTATCCTATTCTACTGTATCTGTCTGTGTATTACTCATCTCATATGTATATACTGTATTCTATACTATTCTACTGTATCTGTCTATGTATTACTCATCTCATATGTATATACTGTATTCTATTCTACTGTATCTGTCTATGTATTACTCATCTCATATGTATATACTGTATACTATTCTACTGTATCTGTCTATGTATTACTCATCTCATATGTATATACTGTATCCTATCCTATTCTACTGTATCTGTCTATGTATTACTTATCTCATATGTATATACTGTATTCTATTCTACTGTATCTGTCTATGTATTACTCATCTCATATGTATATACTGTATTCTATCCTATTCTACTGTATCTGTCTATGTATTACTTATCTCATATGTATATACTGTATTCTATTCTACTGTATCTGTCTATGTATTACTCATCTCATATGTATATACTGTATTCTATCCTATTCTATTGTATCTGTCTATGTATTACTCATCTCATATGTATATACTGTATTCTACACTATACTACTGTATCTGTCTATGTATTACTTATCTCATATGTATATACTGTATTCTATACTATTCTACTGTATCTGTCTATGTATTACTCATCTCATATGTATATACTGTATTCTATTCTACTGTATCTGTCTATGTATTACTTATCTCATATGTATATACTGTATTCTATTCTACTGTATCTGTCTATGTATTACTCATCTCATATGTATATACTGTATACTATTCTACTGTATCTGTCTATGTATTACTCATCTCATATGTATATACTGTATTCTATTCTACTGTATCTGTCTATGTATTACTTATCTCATATGTATATACTGTATTCTATCCTATTCTACTGTATCTGTCTATGTATTACTCATCTCATATGTATATACTGTATTCTATTCTACTGTATCTGTCTATGTATTACTCATCTCATATGTATATACTGTATTCTATCCTATTCTATTGTATCTGTCTATGTATTACTCATCTCATATGTATATACTGTATTCTACACTATACTACTGTATCTGTCTATGTATTACTTATCTCATATGTATATACTGTATTCTATACTATTCTACTGTATCTGTCTATGTATTACTCATCTCATATGTATATACTGTATTCTATTCTACTGTATCTGTCTATGTATTACTTATCTCATATGTATATACTGTATTCTATTCTACTGTATCTGTCTATGTATTACTCATCTCATATGTATATACTGTATACTATTCTACTGTATCTGTCTATGTATTACTCATCTCATATGTATATACTGTATTCTATTCTACTGTATCTGTCTATGTATTACTTATCTCATATGTATATACTGTATTCTATCCTATTCTACTGTATCTGTCTATGTATTACTCATCTCATATGTATATACTGTATTCTATCCTATTCTACTGTATCTGTCTATGTATTACTCATCTCATATGTATATACTGTATTCTATACTATTCTACTGTATCTGTCTATGTATTACTTATCTCATATGTATATACTGTATTCTATTCTACTGTATCTTAGTCTTTGACCCTCTGTCATTGCTCACCCAATATTTATATATATTCTTAATTCCCTTCCTTTTCTTTAGATTTGTGTGTATTGTTGTGAAATTGTTAGATATTACTGTTAGATATTACTGCACTGTTGGAGCTAGAAACACAAGCATTTCGCTACACCAGCAATAACATCTGCTAAACACGTGTATGTGACAAATCAAATTAGATTTGATTTATAGTTATGGACCTTAACCCTGTAAAGCCACAGGTAACTGCCAGAGGCCTGCATTCCCTCCACACACACACCAGGATTTACGTTAGCCGGTAATAGAAAATGAAAAGCCGAGAAATAAAATTGGCAACGGCCAATTGTCTGGGAGAATAGTAAAGCGTTTTTATCCTATTCATTGATGAAAATACCAGTCGATGTAAATACATTTCACCTGTCTTCTTATCGGTCTATGGGTTCATTTGGATAATTTAGTGGAATTAAATTGGTGCGTGTGTATTTTCGTTTAGTCTTTATGATTCTTCTTTATCACACACAGAATACAGATACTGAGACTAGTTCGAGCGGAAAATCTGTCAGACAGTGAGAGAGCTGCTGCTACAGCTCCTGTTGCTGCAGGACTGAAGCTTCTAGAAGCCCAATCATTGCGCAACAATTGAAATAACTTGTTAAAAACAGTTGATGGCCACGATTAAAAAGAGCTACTATTTTTATTTCTCAACTGGTAATTGAAGGGCGCTTCCCATTCACCATTCAAGTGCTTTGGTAATGGTAAGTAGGCTTCAGCGTGTCACACACTACTTTGATCTGGAGGCAGAATGCATTTTAAAAACATACTTCATTGTGTGAAACCTTAACGTTTTACTTCAAATTATGAGGCATGTCTTACCTTGCTTCAAAGTAGCCGAGCCAAAATCCGTTTTATAAATGTGGAGGATTTATTTTAGGACGGCAGGTAGCTTAGTGGTTAAGAGTGTTGGGCCAGTAACCGAAAGGTTGCTGGTTTGAATCCCTGAGCCGACTAGGTGAAAAACCTATTGATGTGCCCTTGAGCAAGGCACTTAACCCTAATTGCTCTGGATAAGAGCATCTGCTAAATGACAAAAAAATAAAGATTTACATATGACATTGAAACCAGTAACCTATTTCTCTCGTGTTTTATTGGTTTTCAAATCAATTTTCTTTCATTGTCCAGTAGCCAAAGGAACAATCCTAGTCATATTAGCAGCCCATGCTAGTTGATGATAATCCTAGTCATATTAGCAGCCCATGCTAGTTGATGATAATCCTAGTCATATTAGCAGCCCATGCTAGTTGATGATAATCCTAGTCATATTAGCAGCCCATGCTAGTTGATGATAATCCTAGTCATATTAGCAGCCCATGCTAGTTGATGATAATCCTAGTCATATTAGCAGCCCATGCTAGTTGATGATAATCCTAGTCATATTAGCAGCCCATGCTAGTTGATGATAATCCTAGTCATATTAGCAGCCCATGCTAGTTGATGATAATCCTAGTCATATTAGCAGCCCATGCTAGTTGATGATAATCCTAGTCATATTATCAACCCATGCTAGTTGATGATAATCCTAGTCATATTAGCAACCCATGATAGCTGATGATAATCCTAGTCATATTATCAACCCTGCTAGTTGTTGATAATCCTAGTCATATTAGAAACCCATGCTAGTTGTTGCATCTTTAGATCTCCCCTCTTTGTAAGTTCCTAACCGATATTTTCAGTCACATGAAACCGCTCGTATGTGCAGTGCGCTTTTGACAAGGTGTTTTCCACTAATTGCATTATGGAATGAACATTCGTGCGTAGCCTACTGCTGTGTGCGTATTGCTGCGCAGCTGTAATGTGAAGAAATAATATTTGATCAATATTTTTAATAAATATAATTAATAAACATTTTGATCTGTTGCATCAGCCTCATTACTTTTAAATATGTTTTGGGGTGTAGCCTCGGCTTACTGGTGTGAATTCGGGATCTATTGTTCCACAACTGTCCCAGAGTTGGTTTGGAATAGGATATTTATTTCCTCACAGAATGACAAGCTGACCAATAGAATAGGTCCACTTTTGGACTATTGGGGATAGTATTGTGACAGACTAGTGATTTTGCTGTTCGTTACTTGTTGGCTGAGGAAAAGTAAATGTGGACAGTTATTCTAACTTCTTCAAAGTGCTCATCGGAATTCGGTAAGAAGGACATCATTGCATCCTGGAGTTGCATGTTCTGCTAAGATGAATTACCATAATGTAAATGTGATTCTGAGCACTGTGGATGAATTACCATAATGTAAATGTGATTCTGTCATTCTGATCACTGTGGGTGAATTACCATAATGTAAATGTGATTCTGTCATTCTGAGCACTGTGGATGAATTACCATAATGTAAATGTGATTCTGAGCACTGTGGATGAATTACCAATGTAAATGTGATTCTGTCATTCTGAGCACTGTGGGTGAATTACCATAATGTAAATGTGATTCTGAGCACTGTGGATGAATTACCAATGTAAATGTGATTCTGAGCACTGTGGGTGAATTACCATAATGTAAATGTAATTCTGAGCACTGTGGATGAATTACCATAATGTAAATGTGATTCTGAGCACTGTGGACGAATTACCATAATGTAAATGTGATTCTGTGGGTAGATGCCATAAGCAGGTTACCAACCAATGCATATGGGTCCGGTAAATGTCTCAAATGTCCAGAGACACATTTTCCTAACGGAAACCCTGGTACGCACGCACGTACGCACGCTCGCACTCAGGACCTATAACCTATTACTACTACTAATAATAAAGGTTATGTGGCTGTCATTCCAATTATTAGTATTATTGTTTTATAGATGTTTTACTAGTGATATTTTTCCTACTGTTCTTACTATTGCAGTTGTCGTTGTTGTTGTTGTATCTGCCCCTCTCAGATAAAAAGATAGTAATTATTATTCCATCTCTTCTGAAGTGTTGTCTGGGTTAAAACACAGAGCTTCACAGTTCTGTTCCAACCATTCTAAATATGGAACTCTGCAGCTATAGTGTGTCCCTTCTAGAGGTCGACCGATTAATCGGAATGGCCGATTAATTAGGGCCGATTTCAAGTTTTCATAACAATCGGACATCGGTATTTTTGAACACCGATTTGGCCGATTATTATTATTATTTTTTTTTTTACACCTTTATTTAACTAGGCAAGTCAGTTAAGAACATTAAGAACAAATTCTTATTTTCAATGACGGCCTAGGAACAGTGGGTTAACTGCCTTGTTCAGGGGCAGAACGACAGATTTTACCTTGTCAGCCGCCTGGCTCGTTGCGAACTGTGTGAAGACTATTTCTTCCTAACAAAGACAGCCGACTTCGCCATGATTTAACAAAAAAAGCACAATCGTTGCATGACTGTACCTAACCATAAACATCAATGCCTTTCTTAAAATAAATACACAGAAGTATATATTTTTAAACCTGCATATTTAGCTAAAAGAAATCCAGGTTAGCAGGCAATATTAACCAGGTGAAATTGTGTCACTTCTCTTGCATTGCACGCAGAGTCAGGGTATATGAAACAGTTTGGGCCGCCTGGCTCGTTGCGAACTAATTTGCCAGAATTTTACGTAATTATGACATAACATTGAAGGTTGTTTAGTGTAACAGGAATATTTAGACTTATGGATGCCACCCGGAACGTTTCCGTATTTTACTGAAAGAATAAACGTTTTGTTTTCGAGATGATCGTTTCTGGATTCGACCATATTAATGACCTAAGGCTCGTATTTCTGTGTGTTATTATGTTATAATTAAGTCTATGATTTGATAGAGCAGTCTGACTGAGCGATGGTAGGCAGCAGCAGGCTCGTAAGCATTCATTCAAACAGCACTTTCGTGCGTTTTACCAGCAGCCCTTCGCTGTGCTTCAAGCATTGCGCTGTTTATGACTTCAAGCCTATCAACCCCCGAGATTAGGCTGGCAATACTAAAGTGCCTATAAGAACATCCAATAGTCAAAGGTCTATGAAATACAAATGGTATAGAGAGAAATAGTCCTATAATTCCTATAATAACTACAACCTAAAACTTCTTACCTGGGAATATTGAAGACTCATGTTAAAAGGAACCACCAGCTTTCATATGTTCTCATGTTCTGAGCAAGGAACTTAAACGTTAGCTTTCTTACATGGCACATATTGCACTTTCACTTTCTTCTCCAACACTTTGTTTTTGCATTATTTAAACCAAATTTAACATGTTTCATTATTTATTTGAGGCTAAATTGATTTTATTGATGTATTATATTATGTTAAAATAAGTGTTCATTCAGTATTGTTGTAATTGTCACTATTACATAGAATTTTATAAAAAATATTATTATTGTATTTTTTATTTTTTATAAATCGGCTAATTAATCGGCATCGGGGTTTTTGGTCCTCCAATAATCGGTATCGGCGTTGAAAAATCATAATCGGTCGACCTCTAGTCACTTCCTCTTCCTGTAGAGATGTACACACACACCATTCTGTAGTTAGAAGCAGAGAAGAGAAGGGGGAGGAGAGGAAGACAGGAGAGAGGAGGGGAGGAGAGGAGGGGAGGAGAAGAGGAAGAGAGATGAGAGGAGGAGGGGGGAGAGGAGGGGAGGAGAGGAGGAGGGGAGGAGAAGAGGAAGAGAGATGAGAGGAGGAGGGAGGGGAGGAGGGGAGGAGAGGAGGACAGGAGAGAGGAGGGGGGAGAGGAGGGGAGGAGAGGAGGAAGAGAGATGAGAGGAGGAGGGAGGGGAGGAGGAGAGATGAGAGGAGAGATGAGAGGAGGGGGGAGAGGAGGAGGGAGGGGAGGATAAAAGGGAGGAGAGGGGAGATGAGAGGGAGAGATGAGAGGAGGAGGGAGAGGAGGGGAGGAGAGATGAGAGGAGGAGGGAGAGGAGGAGAGGGGAGGAGAGATGAGAGGAGGAGGGGGAGGAGGGGAGGAGAGATGAGAGGAGGAGGGAGAGGAGGAGAGGGGAGGAGAGATGAGAGGAGGAGGGAGAGGAGGGGAGGAGAGATGAGAGGAGGAGGGAGAGGAGGAGAGGGGAGGAGAGATGAGAGGAGGAGGGAGAGGAGGAGTCTGTATGCTCCAGGAAGAATAATAATATGAAATAAGACTATTAGTCCGATTCCTTTCCTCACTGTTCCACACAACTCACATAGGAAACATGGGACTGACACACACACACAGTCTCATCTTCAGCTAGATGATATAAGAGCAGATGGGTTAGATTATGGTTGGGTTACGGGTTCAGATACACCGTTATTACAGCGGGGTTTAGTCACGTGCAGCAGCAGCAGCCCGGTTGGGTCTCGCGAATACAATGTCGCCTTTCACCGCGCGAGGCGAGGAGCGAACAGAACGGGCTTTTACATCAGGAGCTGAACCGGATCGACTGATGAATACACATCCTTCTAAGGGTGTGGGTTAGATGCAATACACACGTTAAGGGAAAGGAGACTCGGACTGGGATGGAGAGAGGAAGGACAATTCTCCGTGACTAGTTGCAGACCTGCGGTCTCTTCTCCTCACACCGCCCTGTCCCACTCTGTTTCCCAGCGGAGCTGTATCTCTCTGTACCCTGGACCCTAACCCGATCAATCATGACGTTACAAACTCTATTACCGGAGACACAACTCACCTCCGCCGTGCTCTCGAGCTCTCCCCGTTCCCGCCGCGTCAGCTGAGATGCGCAAGCAGCTTATTTACGTCCAGACCGACAGGCTGTTCACGAAGCACGGAAACATCGCGAGAGTTTGTGCTCCGTTTCTGCAGAGCGAGATGAATCAAAACTATGCCATATGTATTGAATTTAAAATAAAATAAATCATAAACATGTCAAATAAAGTTGAAAATGTAAACATTATATTTTCAAGGAAGGATGAAATAATGGATGTTGAAATGATAATTTGTTGTATTCTGTGGAGGAAGATGCTGTACTCCTCATTCTGTGGAGGAAGATGCTGTACTCCTCACCTCATTCTGTGGAGGAAGATGCTGTACTCCTCATCTCATTCTGTGGAGGAAGATGCTGTACTCCTCATTCTGTGGAGGAAGATGCTGTACTCCTCATCTCATTCTGTGGAGGAAGATGCTGTACTCCTCATTCTGTGGAGGAAGATGCTGTACTCCTCATTCTGTGGAGGAAGATGCTGTACTCCTCACCTCATTCTGTGGAGGAAGATGCTGTACTCCTCACCTCATTCTGTGGAGGAAGATGCTGTACTCCTCATTCTGTGGAGGAAGATGCTGTGCTCCTCACCTCATTCTGTGGAGGGAGATGCTGTGCTCCACATCTCATTCTGTGGAGGAAGATGCTGTACTCCTCACCTCATTCTGTGGAGGAAGATGCTGTGCTCCTCGCCTCATTCTGTGGAGGAAGATGCTGTACTCCTCATTCTGTGGAGGAAGATGCTGTACTCCTCATTCTGTGGAGGAAGATGCTGTACTCCTCACCTCATTCTGTGGAGGAAGATGCTGTACTCCTCATTCTGTGGAGGAAGATGCTGTGCTCCTCACCTCATTCTGTGGAGGAAGATGCTGTGCTCCTCATCTCATTCTGTGGAGGAAGATGCTGTGCTCCTCACATCATTCTGTGGAGGAAGATGCTGTACTCCTCACCTCATTCTGTGGAGGAAGATGCTGTACTCCTCATTCTGTGGAGGAAGATGCTGTGCTCCTCACCTCATTCTGTGGAGGAAGATGCTGTACTCCTCATTCTGTGGAGGAAGATGCTGTACTCCTCACCTCATTCTGTGGAGGAAGATGCTGTACTCCTCATTCTGTGGAGGAAGATGCTGTGCTCCTCACCTCATTCTGTGGAGGGAGATGCTGTGCTCCACATCTCATTCTGTGGAGGAAGATGCTGTACTCCTCACCTCATTCTGTGGAGGAAGATGCTGTGCTCCTCGCCTCATTCTGTGGAGGAAGATGCTGTACTCCTCATTCTGTGGAGGAAGATGCTGTACTCCTCATTCTGTGGAGGAAGATGCTGTACTCCTCACCTCATTCTGTGGAGGAAGATGCTGTACTCCTCATTCTGTGGAGGAAGATGCTGTGCTCCTCACCTCATTCTGTGGAGGAAGATGCTGTGCTCCTCATCTCATTCTGTGGAGGAAGATGCTGTGCTCCTCACATCATTCTGTGGAGGAAGATGCTGTACTCCTCACCTCATTCTGTGGAGGAAGATGCTGTACTCCTCATTCTGTGGAGGAAGATGCTGTACTCCTCACCTCATTCTATGTGCATGAACATCTCCAGACAACTCCGATGTAAAGGGTTTTTTCTCAAAGTTGAGGGGATGTCACGTGTCCTACTTGCATCATTACGAAACTTCTAGTAGATCAAATAAACCTCACATAGCAAACAAGAACATAGCAAACAAGAACATAGCAAACAAGAACATAGCAAACAAGAACATAGCAAATAAGCCATCTATTTTTTTGTTGACCAAATTAGACACTACCTCCGTGTAAAAACTCCTTGCTTGGTGAGCGAAACTACACCACCTGCTGGAGGCAGATCTTCCACCAGGTCGGTGCTCTCTTCCTCTCAGATTTATTTATCTAGACAATTAAGTTAAGAACAAATTCTTATTTACAATGACGGCCTACCAGGGAACAGTCTGACCCTTGTTCAGAACGACAGATTTTAACCTTGTCAGCTTAGGGATTCGATCCAGCAACCTTTCAGTTACAGGCCCAACACTAACCACCTGCCACCCCAATCTGACCCAGGAATGGGAGAGTTTTGTATGGGGCCAATTTCACGCCATATGTATTGAATTTTAAATATAATATATCGTAAACATGAAAAATAAAGTTGAAAATGTAAACATTATATTTTCGAGAAAGAGGGAAATAATCGATGCTGAAATCAAAAACCAAACAGTTGAAAACAAAATGTATAGAATTGTAAACAAAAATAATGATATCAAACGTGTAGTAACCTAGTATATGTATGTTAAGTATTATGTTTACCAATAGATGGCAGTATTGATTCAATACGGGGTTTACTCAGCCAGCGGCGCCTTCCCGCAGGCGCTGGACGCGGAGGGGTGAACTTCTCCTGCTCTGACTGCAGCGCGAGGACTGGGCCACCTGTGAGTGCTTTGGGACGGGGCTGGGGCCCATGGCAGCACCTGCTGGGGCTGGGGCCCATGGCGGGGCTGGGGCCCATGGCAGCACCTGCTGCTCGTTGAGAAGAGTAAGAACGATACGTGCTTTCACGTCAGAGTCTCCAAAGTCGCTTTTTTGAAAACGTGTCGCTAGATTGGTCCAAATACTCGCTAAATATAGCGACAAAGTCGCTAAGTTGGAAACAGTGCCTTGAAGTAGTTGTTTCCCTTGCTCTGCAAAGGCCACGGCTTTTGTGGAGTGATGGGTAACGATGCTTCGAGGGTGTCAGTTGTTGATGTGTGCAGAGGGTCCCAGGTATGGGTGAGGAGAGGGACGGAAGCAAAACTCTTACACAGCATGAGAAAACCTAGGGAATCGGTGGGGAACAGCGTGGCTGAGTTGAGAAAACTAGCACTGGACTGGAACTATGGGAATACATTATGGAAAATGCTACGCGATCGGCTGGTGTGTGGGATTAATGATGACAGGATACAAATACGCTTGTTATTAGAGCCTAATATCACGTTTAAGAATGCAATCCTACTGTCCCTGGCCATGGAGTCTGCACATAGAAATGCTCTGGATTTGCAGGCAAGGGGTGCAACTGTGTGTCATACAGTGAAACAGAGCAGCTCTGAGCGCGCTGAGTTTGGAAGAAGGGAAAGCCGCGGGGAAGCAGTCAATACAGCCTGTTATCGTTGCAAAGGAAAACATGCCTCGTTTGACTGTAAATTCAAACATGAAAAGTGTTATGCATGTGGGATAATAGGACACACCCATTAAACTCAACATGTACACAGCGGAGAAGATCACTGGGATTGGAGTTGCTGATGTTCAAGTGGAATATCAAGGACAAAAGAGAAGTCTGTCTCTCTCAGCCCCAGTTTACTAGGGAGAGGGTGGTTGGAGGAAATAAAATTTAACTGGGATGAAATCAAACATGTCACCTGTCACGTTGCGCCAATTGGAATCTGGTATTAGGATATAAACAAACCATGCAACTTAGTTTTGCACTGTTTATTTAATTCATAAATAGAATGATAGTACAAATGGAAAATATGATGTTCGTATATACGGTCTCTCTGTGACACCACGCAGGGCAGACAGAGAAGAGAGCGTCACATCCTATTGTTCTCTCTTATATACTCTGACAGAGATAGTTCCCGCTCAATGCTGGCCTGTCAGGGCGAGGATGAGCGTGGTTTAAACTTGCTCACCCTAACGTCGGCGTGCAGGCAGGTCCCAGCCTAGTGACGCACTTCCTGTCGCCGGGTGTAGTTCTTGTCTTCAGCAGTTGACTTATCCGTAGTTTATATACTTAATATTGTAGCATAGCTTCCCCGGTATATTATATAGGTTATGCAAACAAATAGCCAGTTCAACCCTAACAATCCCCCTTTTCACACCCCTTGGGGTGTGAACATACTCCAATAAGAAATGTCAGGGAAATTTAGGATTCCCCTTTTGACACCCCCTAGGGTGTCACTCAACATAATTTGTATATCTCCATTTTAATGATTAGTTAATTCGTTAAAAACCCTCACATTCTTCCGGCTACACCTCACTTGTACTAGGTTGACTACCAGTCACCCAGGAACTTCAAACTCTCACATCAGGAAAGACAAATAGTACACAGGATAAATTCAGAACATATTATTTAAAGACCTTTTTGCGACAGTGGCTACACCGAACATGTGTGGGACAGACTCTTTGTCCCAGAACTTAAAACCTTCTCATCCACCTGCCACTACATTCAATACATATGAATTTATTGTGTATACGCCTTATTCAACCACTTCAACAGCAAACCAAGGATCGTCCTCAGACAGATCCATCTTTTGCCCAGAGCTGGATTTAGTGTTCTCCGGGGTCAATTCCATCAAAGGCATCACTCCGGTTGCTCTGACAACTGTAAAATACTTTCTTAAGCAAGGGATTATACAGCCAGTACAACATATCAACAATAGGAACACAAGCACTAGGGTCAGAATTCCAGTAGCCACCATAGATGTGTACTTGCCAAAAAAGATATTCATCCAATTCCCCTCGTCTACCCCTGCTACACCCTTCATCTCAGCAGATTGCTTGTCAAGTCTCAATAGGGCTTAAAATCATATCATTTCCATTATAATCCATCCTTTTTGGTAGATATTTCACATACCTTATAACACATCTATTTTTATTGGATTCAGAAATTTCACACAAATTAAAACTAATTCATGAATCCCAATAGATGGTCTCATCTAACATGTGCTCCTCATATTTGAATGAATCCTCCACCTTGCTCGGTGGTAGGTACTTGTCGTCCCATTGGTCTGAACTTTGACTCGGTCCGTAGCTCACCATCTGCTCCGTTATCCATCTCTCTAGAGTTCTGGTGATTAAACCTCATACAGGTGAAAGCAGCCCATAATACAGTTCTTACAACAATTTTCCATTTCCCAAACATGAGCTGTGTTATCTGGAACGTACGTACAGCAATGAACCTAATCATTCTACCTACACCATCCTCTTTGCCCGTAACATATCGAGAGTCAGTCTATTTTACCAGGTCATGAGGGAGGTGGCGGATAATTGGTCAGAGAACCTCTTTACTGCATCCCCGGTTTCATTCTTGAATCTCTGTTGATTATAAAAGATGTCATTAATCCAATCCACATTTTTATTTATTGTCAACCACCAAAATAATGTAGTCTTAAAGCCTTCACATATTTGATTCATAGCTTTGTATTCATCTGGAACTTCCCTGAGGATGCCAATAGCATCCATCTAGACAAAGCTACTTCCATCCTGGTCAAAACTCCTCCTGTGCCTACTTTAGCCTCCTATAACTGGTCTCTGATGACTAATTCGTACTGGTTGGACCTATAACCCCAGGGCGCAAGTTCCTAACCACCCTTTGTGGTATTTTCTGTCATATGCGTCCTTTGCTGGTACTAGCCCACCCTACATCAGTTATAGGTGCTGTGAGGTTAAGAATTTTCTATTCATCTTTCAAACCTAAGTCAGTCACATTAACAATTACTTTCCAGCTATTAAAATCATCCAAGTTCTCGGTGCCATTCTTGTATCTATAACACTGGTGCTCCTCAGGAATTTAAGTGAACCTAGGTGGGTTGGCTAAGTATTTCAATCTGGCCCACCCAGTCCCTGTACAGTTGTCTGCTTTCCCAGGAAGTTGTTTATCCTCTACGGGCTAGGGGGCAGTATTGAGAATTTTGAAAAAAATATGTGCCCATTTTTAACTGCCTCCTACACCAACTCAGAAGCTAGGATATGCATATTATTAACAGATTTGGATAGAAAACACTCTGAATTTTCTAAAACAGTTTGAATGGTGTCTGTAAGTATAACAAAACTCATATTGCAGGCAAAAACCTGTGAAAAATAGATTAAAAAAAATGAATTTTGTGACTGTACTATTTAGTGTCATTGTTTTATAGATACCACAGTGAGAAAGGATTCATTTCGCAACTCCTACGGCTTCCACTAGATGTCAACGATCTTTATAAAGTTGTTTGAAGCGTCTATGATTAACAGAGAGCAAATTAGAATGCAGGGAAGTTGACATGTCGTCACTTCATTTTTTCGCGCCTGCGCATAAATCTGAGAAGAGTGAATTTGTCATAATCGTTTTTCTAGACACAGGATAGGCCGTGTAAAAATATTACTGATGTTTCACGTTAAAAATGGACCAAAAGATTGATGCTAAACAACGTTTGACATGTTTGAACGAACGTAAATAGATTATTTACTAGTTTTTTTTAGCTTTTCGGCGTGATTTTACACCCCCCCCACGACGTTTTGTGGGAGCCTACTGAACGCTAACTACTTGGTGTTATTTGGACATAAATTATGAACTTTGTCAAAAGAAACCACATTTGTTCTGGACCTGGGATCCCTGGCAGTGCCTTCTGATGGAGATAATCAAAGGTAAGGGGATATTTACAATGTTATTATGATATGAGATGCTGCTAACCTGTATAGCCTAGCCTATTGTTCTTAGCATAGTACCCCGTTTATTGCAAAATGTGATTTCCCAGTAAAGTTATTTTGAGATCTGGCCATTCGGTAGCAATTACGAGATGATAATATATTATTCTTTGAATGACAATATTATAATTTACCAATGTTTTCGAATTGTAATTCCGTGATTTGTAACGCTGGATTCACTGGGAGCATTCGAGCCGAAAAAAATTCTGAATTTCACCGCGACTGTAAATGCTGTTTTTGGATATAAATATGAACTTGATGGAACTAAAAATGCATGTATTGTATAACATAATGTCCTATGAGTGTCATCTGATGCAGATTGTCAAAGGTAAGTGCATAATTCTAGCTGGTTTTCTGTCTCTGTTGATGCCCTTCTTTGAATTGGCTAAACATTACACACAGCTATTGTCAATGTACTCTCCTAACATAACCTAACTTTATGCATTCTCCGTAAAGCCTCTTTGAAAATCGGACAACGTGGTTAGATTTAGGAGATGTGTATCTTTCAAATGGAGGAAAATAGTTGATTATTTGAGTATTTGAAATGATTAGACTCTTGCAGTTTTGAATTCCCCGCCATGGTCACATGACAATGAATCCCAATACCGGGATAAGATCCCCAACAGGTTTTAACCTGTTGGGGATAGGGGGCAGTATTTGCACGGCCGGATAAAAAACGTACCCAATTTAATCAGGTTACTACTCCTGCCCAGTAACTAGAATATGCATATAATTGTTTGATTTGGATAGAAAACACCCTAAAGTTTCTAAAACTGTTTGAATGGTGTCTGTGAGTATAACAGAACTCATTTGGCAGGCCAAAACATGAGAAGATTCCAAACAGGAAGTGCCCTCTCTGACCATTTCATGGCCTTATTGATCATCTCTAACAAAAACAGGGGATCTCTGGCATGACGTGACATTTTCTAACGCTCCCATAGGCTCTCAGAAGGCACCAGAAAGCTGAATCGTGGCTTTGCAGCCCATGGCTGAAAAACAGTAGCGCATTTTGTAAGTGGCCGATCTGAGGACAATGGGGCGGGGCGCGCGTGCCCGAGTCGACTCAATGTTTACTTTCTCTCTCTTTGAACGAAAACCACCACTCCCGGTCGGAATATTATCGCTTTTTTACGAGAAAAATGGCATAAAAATTTATTTTAAACAGCGGTTGACATGCTTCGAAGTACGGTAATGGAATATTTAGAATTTTTTTGTCACGAAATATGTCGTGCGCGTGACCCTTATTTACACTTCGGATAGTGTCTTGAACGCACGAACAAAACGCCGCTATTTGGATATAACTATGGATTATTTTGAACCAAACCAACATTTGTTATTGAAGTAGAAGTCCTGGGAGTGCATTCTGACGAAGAACAGCAAAGGTAATAACATTTTTCTTATAGTAAATCTGATTTTGGTGAGTGCTAAACTTGGTGGGTGTCTAAATAGCTAGCCCTGTGATGCCGGGCTATCTACTCAGAATATTGCAAAATGTGCTTTCACCGAAAAACTATTTTAAAATCGG
Organism: Salmo trutta; assembly: GCF_901001165.1. NCBI lineage: Eukaryota > Metazoa > Chordata > Actinopteri > Salmoniformes > Salmonidae > Salmo > Salmo trutta. The sequence continues at coordinate 162,962 of NW_021823104.1, read as the reverse complement.
ACATAGCGAGTGCATAGAGGAGTTCTGTATCTATAATTCTTAAAATAATTGTTATGTTTTTTGTGAACGTTTATCGTGAGTAATTTAGTAAATTCACCGGAAGTTTGCGGGGGGTATGCTAGTTCTGAACGTCACATGCTAATGTAAAAAGCTGGTTTTTGATATAAATATGAACTTGATTGAACAAAACATGCATGTATTGTATGACATAATGTCCTAGGAGTGTCATCTGAAGATCATCAAAGGTTAGTGCTGCATTTAGCTGTGGTTTGGGTTTATGTGACATTATATGCTAGCTTGAAAAATGGGTGTCTGATTATTTCTGGCTGGGTACTCTGCTGACATAATCTAATGTTTTGCTTTCGTTGTAAAGCCTTTTTGAAATCGGACAGTGTGGTTAGATTAATGTCAAGTCCTCCTCTTGTTCACCATCCAAAGGACACAGGGACAACTCAATTTTCCAACTCAATCTTTTTTATTTTTAGTTTGCATTCAGTTGGTTGGTCTGTCCAGTAATTTAGCCAGTAATTTAGCCAGTAAATTAGCCAGTAAATTAGGTTGTAAACCTTTAAAGACAGAACAAAAAGTTACCATCTTAATTAAACATTTTAATGAACTTAAATTAGTTTAAACATTTAAATAACATTCTAAATAACTAAGATGAATTAACCATTTAAGCCTTTTACCATTGGCGTCTTTGGACTGGACCTGTGAGTGAACTTGGAGTTTCCCTCTGAAGTTTGTTCTTCTGAATGACTGCCGCCCTCCATGCCTTCACAGGTGCTCCAATTCAGTGAAAATGATTGATCAGGTGACAAGCAGCCGGTTTGCTGCTGCTGGTGCACTCTGGGAAGTGTAGTTATTTGACTCACTCCTGATATTCAGCTCAACAATTAACGAGAGTCTTGTCTTTAAAATGGTGTAAAATAGTCATATGTTTGAGAAATTGAAGTAATAGCATTTCTAAGGTATTTGAATAACGCGCCACGGGATTCCACTGGCTGTTACGTAGGTGGGATGAAATCGTCCCACTGGCCCTAGAGAAGTTAAGCCGCGACAGCAAACTGATGATGAGTGTTGACAAATGAATATTGAGCAAAATGAGATCAATTAAAATTTTAAACGTGAAAATGAAAAAATAAAACTTCAAAAAGAATGGAGCTCATTTATTTTGAGTTGATTGATGCATCAGTACGTGAATCAAAGTAAACGAATGTAAAAAATACCCATTCAAATCGATCAGTTTTCAACTAGAGAGATTGAGACGTGTCGTATCTGTCTCAAGCCTCCATAACTGTTTATGTTACACCTCCACATCTGCAATGAAAGGTGGTGGAGCTAGAGCGGTGTTAGTCAAACCATGAGACATACCTATACTCGGTCTTCTCACAAAAACATCTGTAGCTTCTGAACCGTTTGACCTACAAATCGTATGACCACTCCCTGGAAAGGGGAGACCCTCACGAACACGGTGGTGTTCTCAATTTGTCTCTACGTCCCCCACAAGTGTCAGGGGACTCGTCTGAAGTCGGAACCCTTTATGTGCCAACTTCTGTTTGTAGAATCCAAAATCTTTGGGCTACAATCTAATGTGACCCAACTTGTCACAATGTTCTCAGTTTTGCCCTACGTTCCCCACAAGTGTCACGGGACTAATCTGAAGGTAACAGGGACCTCTCGCACCCTAAGCCATTATAGTACAACTATACCAACGATCCGTTTGGTCAAAGAATTTTCACTTTCCACAAAAATGACGGTCAGGATATGAATCGATGTCTCCATGTTGCTTGCGAGCTTCACATAGCATTGGTGGTATAGTTGTGAGCATAGCTGCCTTCCAAGTAGTTGACCCGGGTTCGATTCCCATCCAATACAGAGCCTGAGATATTCACTAGTTTTAGGGGCTGGGTGTCATTTCAAGTGTATTACATTGGAATCAATGTTCGTGGAAGTCAGATTTGCTCTCACTTTTTGCAGGTTTTCTAAATGAAGTGCGACATTGAGCCAACTCGTGAATATCACAATAGATTAGCAGTTCATCGCCTAAACCATTCAGCCACCTCGTCCTGCGCCCAAGAGGTGGCTGTTTGCAACCAGTGGCCAGAGATCTGCCTGTCTGAGCTTGTTAACTGAAGGGCTTTTACCCATAGCAAAGTGTTCATATTCAGTCAAAATTACATTCCTCCAACCTTCAATTCTGGACTCCACACCGCCGCCTTCATCACTCCCGCTCTCCGTGGAAGTCGCCACCACGCAGCCTTGCTCCCTCGGTTCCGAGCATAGTTCACCACCGATCTGACTGGTTGACTGCACCGGCGCAGTCGCCACCGCCTGCTCACTCTCGTCCAACAGCTGCTGATCCACGGACAACTCACTTTCAACACACTGCAAATACACAGGGTTCTCACAGGGCTCCAGCCGCGGTGCAACACCGTTGTTAGGCTGCATACACTGCCATGGCACACTTCCATTTAATAGTAGCAGGCTTAAGTGCATGGACAGACTTGAAATGTCGGTCTATCTGCACGATATTCAGCTTGGAACATAAGCCACAATCACGTCTTAGTCTGCTGCTCATAGCTTCTCTCTCCTGCCTTCCTGAGTGCGTGTGTGTCTCTTTGTGTGCTCCACCAAACTACAACCTAACCCGTTGTGCAGACCGACAGGCCAACAATCTCAACCCCGCCAAATGAGGGCTCACGTACCGCGCTGGACGACTACGTACCCCAGTTTAGAATTGGATTGGTAGTATGTCCAGTAGCGCGTGTTTACTTCGTGTGGGTAGAGTTCTTTTAAGTTAAGGTAAAATGGTGCTTTGGGAGGTGGGCGGTGCCGCTGGAATTATCCCCGGGCCGGGAGATCCCTGGGGTGCCCAGATGATGTCTGGCGGAGCGTTTCATCCCACAGAATAATTTTTCACTGGGGGAGACCTCGCCCCGCCGTACTCAGCCTGGACAACCGAAACACTTTTTGACCTTTCTGACTACGATAAAATTCTGTCTAGGGATGACATACCACTGGCACACTACGATCCTGGAAGGGAGTAGCCCAATTGGTCACTGCCACCCGAACCACCGAATGACCCAGGACTACACTTGGGGCGGATGCACGACAACTGGGAGGTTTCCTCCTTGAGGGTTTATTTGTCTGCTGAAACTCACAAGTATGACAGACTGACATGGCTGGTATGGAAACATGGCAACCAATCCGAGAAACCGGACCCTCATACAGTACGCGACTATGGGGTTTTGCCTGATCCTTAATTGGTTTCAAATTTGCCGCTCTTGAAATGCACCTGTTGTTGATAGGGTGCACCACGGGTGGTACGCTTGCGTCCCACATAGCCCCTAGAGGTTAACCTACCATGTATCTACAAGGACGGAACTCCAAGGGCGGATGCATGACAACCGTAAAGAAGGCTTGCCCTTTGGGTTTTTGTCTGCTCAAACCATTGGAAGTTCAATGACTTACCACTCGACAGGGACACATGGCAACCAACTGAGGACCGGACCTACATAAGGTACGCAACTCGAGGGACTTTGCCTGATCCTACGCCGAGTATACCTAAACAGACCAGCTGGATTTGACTAGACATGGGTTGATTGGGAGTTAGGATCCTGGAAGGGAATAACTCTTAATTATACCAATGATTGAAAACATCCAGGACAAAAATACAGACGGACACGGAAGTGAATACATAGACAACATGGAGAAAAAAGAAGGATCAGATGGGGAGTAACTCCTAGGTTGAACTATGCTTTCCACTTCCGTTGACAAACAGACCTTGAAAAGACTCACCTTAATTAACCCCAACCTTAACCCCAACCTTAACCCCAACCTTAACCCCAACCTTAACCCGACGGTTCTAAGCCCAACCAACGCAACCCAGGGCACTTCTACAAGTGGGCAACCATGGGGTCTACAACTTTGACCAGGTGCGCCCGGACCCCTCTGGCCAGCGCGTCAATGCTGTGGAGTGCACCCATTCCCTTTCCCCCCCTTCGGCTTCCATGTGTCAGAGATGGAAGTGGATCAACCGACTCAAAACTAGAAACCTAACCCTAACCCCTAACCCCTAACCACTCACACCTTTCACCAGATCAAAAACGAAACCTCAAAGTCATTAATGGTTACATCACCACACATGGCCCATTTCTCTTGGAGATACCCCATGATGAATTTCACACAACATCAGACCGGATACACTGGACAACAACCACAGCAGACCTCATTTTTAAGAATTGGTGTGAGCAGCTAAATTTAGAATAGGCTCTACCCACAATTTGGACCCACCTAGCCACACCACACTCTTCTTTTCATCCCAACCCCCTGTACTCTCCCCCTCCCTTTCTTCCCCAGTCGCTTTGTTAGATTACCCAACGGAGGGGGTAGTTGGCCCCTCCTTATCAAATATCATGAATTTGTCCAAGTCATTTCAACCCACAGCAGCACAGACCCAACTCTTGGAGAGGGGGTTGTCTTTCATTCCCCGCCCAAGTAAATTTGACTGGGAAGAACTTCATAGGGACACACATAAATATCACAGACGACTTAAACTTCTAGACTACTTTGACTACCAGACCAATGACAACCATTTACCATTCACCCTTCCCTCAACCTGGGAACCTAGACTGTCCCAGATAGATAGGAGGGTAAAGAACCTAATTAGAACCGACCAAGACACCCTTCACAACTATCACACCCAGGCAGATAGACAGGACAACATCACCCGCACAGAAAGACAAGCCATAAAAGAACTTATAAACAACCCTCACATAATATTGAAACCGGCAGACAAGGGATCTAAAACAGTGATCCTAGATAAACATCAATACATATACACGAGGCAAATAGACAGTTATCCAATACCAAGTACTATGTACCAATAGGAAACAGCCTACAACCACAGACTCAGACTAAACTGCGCAGAATCATACAAACACTTTATGATGAACGGCACATCACGAAAAAACAAAGAGATTTTCTATTTGGACCAGACACTCCACGACCCAGACTGTTTTATCTGCTTTGCAAGATTCATAAAGAGCCAGAAACCTGGACAATTCCCTATGAAGTTCCTCCCGGTAGGCCAATCGTATCAGACTGTAGTAGTGAATCATACAACATAGCTCAATACATTGACCATCATATCAACCCTCTCTCCACCAGACACCCCAGCTACCTCAGAGACACTTATCACTTTCTCGAGAAGATCAAACCCATAGTTGTTCCCTCCCAAACATATATATTCACTATAGATATTGATAGCTTATACACTAACATAAATACAGCAACAGGAGTACAGACGGTTAGAAACCTTTTCCATGCACACCCGGACAGGAATAGACCAGATAATGAAATACTACAATTATTAGAAATCAGCCTCACACACAATGACTTTATATTCAATGATAGGCACTATTTACAGGTGGAGGGAACAGCTATGGGTAAGAAATTTGCCCCGGCATATGCAAACATCTACATGGCTGAATGGGAGAGAGGGGCATTGGCAAGGTGCCCACATCAACCTACATTCTACTACAGATTTCTAGACGACATTATAGGAGCCTGGCCTCATGATATCCAACTATTCACTGAATTCATTAGCATCCTCAACAGTCATCACCCATCCATTAAGGTTAAATACATAATAGATCCATGTGAAGTACACTTCTTGGATACTACAGTCTTCTTTAATCACATAAATCAGTCTCAAAAAACAATACGCACTAAAGTTTATTTCAAACCAACAGATACACATGCTCTAATCCACAAACACAGTTACCACCCCAAACATACATTTAGAGGCATCGTTAAAACCTGTTGAGGCCAGGGGGCAGGATCTAATCCCGGTATTTGGATTCATTGTCATGTGACCATGGCGGGGAATTCAAAACTGCAAGAGTAATCATTTCAAATAATCAAATAATCAACTATTTTCCTCCATTTGAAAGATATATCTCCTAAATCTAACCACGCTGTCCGATTTTCAGAGGCATTACGGAGAATGCATAAAGTTAGGTTATGTGAGGAGAGTACATTGACAATAGCTGCGTGTAATGTTTAGCCAATTCAAAGAAGGGCATCAACAGACAGAAAACTAGCTAGAATTATGCACTTACCTTTGACAATCTGCATCAGATGACACTCATAGGACATTATGTTATACAATACATGCATTTTTAGTTCCATCAAGTTCATATTTATATCCAAAAACAGCATTTACAGTCGCGGTGAAATTCAGAATTTTTTTCGGCTCGAATGCACCCAGTGAATCCAGCATTACAAATCACGGAATTACTATTCGAAAACATTGGTAAATTATAATATTGTCATTCAAAGAATAATATATTATCATCTCGTAATTGCTACCGAATGGCCAGATCTCAAAATAACTTTACTGGGAAATCACATTTTGCATAAACTGGGTACTATGCTAACAACAATAAGCTATATGCTAAGCTAAGCTAAGCTATACCGTTAGCATTAGCATCATCTAATATCGATAATAACATTCTAAATATCCCCTTACCTTTGATTATCTCCATCAGAAGGCGCTGCCAGAGATCCCAGGTCCAGAACAAATGTGGTTTCTTTTGACAAAGTTCATAATTTATGTCCAAATAGTTAGCGTTCAGTAGGCTCCCACAAAATGAGGTGGGCAGTGTAAAGTCACGTCGAAAAGCTAAAGAAAACCTAGTAAATAATCTATTTACGTTTGTTTAAACATGTCAAACGTTGTTTAGCATTAATCTTTTGGTCCATTTTTAACGTGAAACATCAGTAAACATCGGTAATATTTTCACACAACCTATCAAGTGTCTAGAATAAACGATAATGACAAAGACACTCTTCTCAGATTCATGCGCAGGCGCAAAAAATGAAGTGATGACGTGTCAACTTGTAAGCTTTCTAATTCGGTCTGTATTCATGACAGATGCTTCCAACAACTTTCTAAAGATCGTTGACATCTAGTGGAAGCCGTAGGAGTTGCGAACTGAATCCTTTCTCACTGTGGTATCTTTAAAACAATGACACTAAATAGTACAGTCACAAAATTCTCATTTTTTTAAATCTATTTTTCACAGGTTTTTGCCTGCAATATGAGTTTTGTTATACTTACAGACACCATTCAAACTGTTTTAGAAAATTCAGAGTGTTTTCTATCCAAACCTAAACAATAATATGCATATTCTAGCTTCTGAGTTGGTGTAGGAGGCAGTTAAAAATGCGCACATATTTTTTTCCAAAATTCTCAATACTGCCCCCTAGCCCGTAGAGGTTATTAAATCACAAATTATACGGTTTCATAGGATATCCTCCTGCAAACAGGATCTGGCAAAAGCAATTCAAACACTATTTCATGCACTCAGACAGAGGTTACTCCAAACGATACCTCAGAACTATAAAAAAAACAGCACCTTGGGGGCCCTCTCTCCCATTCAACCTACACACTCACACAACACAAGTCTGTCTATCACCCTTTCTGAACTCAATACTCATTATAGAGGTTCCGGAGAAATTTCCAAATCCCCCCATTCCCCTGACCTCAACCCTGATCATAACCCTAACCCTTACCCTAATTCGGGTTCGTATCCTGCTCCTGCCCCTAAACCTAACCCTAACCCAACCCCACCACTAACCCTAACCCTAATCCTACCCCTAACCATAACCCTACCCCTAACCCTACCCCTAACCCTAACCCTAACCCTAATCCTAACCCTAATCCTAACCCTACCCCTAACCTTAACCTTCCTAGAACAACAAACTTGGACATTGACCCCCTCCGGAACCACAATCCTCTTTCCTCCTCTTGTTCCCCTTCCGAGCAGCAGACAATTCTCATCCCCCTAGTTACTACATTCTCACATAGGATCAGACCGTTACATCAGGCGTTCAAACACCATTTTTCCATCACCCAACAGGCACACACCCCCTCCAGCCGTATAGAATAATCTCAGCATTTAGAAGGAACAAGAGTCTCCAAGACATCCTCATCCAAGCTAAATACAGTACCAAGCCCCCACAACCACCCAAACCCTACACGGCCCACTTCAGACAAAGAAAATTCATTTCAAACTCATACAGCAAGACCTCCACTCCAGTTTTAGACTCCATTTCACTCTACACTCCAAATGCCATATATATAATCACGTGCACATTTTGCAAAAAACACTACATTGGGGAAACCCAGTATACAATAGAAAATAGACTTAAATAACATCTATACAATATCAAACGGGCCCATCTACACACAGAACTAGTCACTCATTTCCAGGATCACCCCGTCACCTACCTCAATATATCAGGATTACAGTCGTGTTCTGGGTGGACCAGTGGGCGGCGAAAGGCAGTGGAACATAGGTGGATAAGAGACCTACAAACAATTACACCCAGCGGTCTGAATGAGCGGTTTTAACAGATCAGATAGGATCCATTGAAAGGGACAGCACTTGTTTACAGGGTTCTCAAGGAGCTGGAAGAAGGATGCACCATAAAACAAAATAAATAGTTTGTGGTTTTTCTTATATTCAACAGGTGCATGCTTAATTATAGTTGTATTCCTTTTGTTTGTATGTATTTGAATTTGTTTTTACAACTCAGCACTTGACCTTATAGCACTTTTATAGATAAATGGGCTTATAACTGTGCATATGTACTAATAAAGCATCTATCCCTGATCCCTTGTATATTTTAACATCGTAGTCCCTTCATGGTCCTAGATAACCACTCAGACTATCATTTTTAGAAGCAATATTAACCTACTTACGTTTTGTAAAGGTTTTTAGGAGTCAATCTAGTATATTTTAACATCTTAGTCCCTTCATGGTCCTAGATAACCACTCAGACTATCACTTTTAGAAGCAATATTAACCTACTTACGTTTTGAAAAGGTTTTTAGGAGTCAATCTAGTGGATTTTAACAGTAGAATGTATTCAGATTGGAGGGGTACACAGCAATAGGCCTGCGCACCACAAGACAAATCAGTCTCTTTTTAACCCTACTTCAATTCAAACCCTAACCCTAACCCACACTTAACCAGGACTACATCAAAGGTAAGTAAACCACACAGAACACCGCACTACGCATATAGATATATACACATATTATTACAACTTACAGCATTTTTATTTTTATTCTTAATTTGATTGATATTTTTCTCCCTGCTACCTGATGAAGCCGAGTAAGGCAGAAACGCGTTGTGGCTGGGGCTCCTCTTGATCTGTAGTGTTGATGTAGCCTTCCCTGGCCTTCCCTGGCCTTCCCTGGCCTTCCCTGGCCTTCCCTGTAGCTCAGTTGGTAGAGCATGGTGTTTGCAACGCCAGGGTTGTGGCTGGGGCTCCTCTTGATCTGTAGTGTTGATGTAAGGAAGGCAGGTCCCACACAGATGGCAGAGGAGTCTCTTTTTGGCTACTTTTTATTTTATTTGTACTTTTCTCTTTCCTTATTTTGAGTTTTACACAGCCCTTATATAAATATACACACACGAGGATGAAGGTGAGTGTCATGTGTGTCATCCCTCGCACTACTTGTGGGGATGTATGTGTATGTTTTGTATAAAAAAAATGTGTATAGGCGTATCCCTTCTTATGTTTTTATGTGTGTATGCATGTGTATCCCCACCTCAACCTTAACCCCAACCCTACTGATGGACTGACTAACGCCCAGCCATCGCACCCTAGGGCTCTTTCACCAGTGGGCAACAATGGGGTCTACAACTTTGGCCGGGTGCGCCCGGACCCCCCTGGCCCGCGCGTCAATGCTGTGGAGTGCACCCATTCCCACTCCCCCCCTTCGGCTTCCACGTGTCAGATATGGAAGTGGATCAACCGACTCAAAACTAGAACCCTAACCCCAAACCCAACCCTAATCCCTGAACCTTGACCCCACCTCAAATCCCTGAACCTTGACCCCACCTCAAATCCCTGAACCTTGACCCCACCTCAAATCCCTGAACCTTGACCCACCTCAAATCCCTAAACCTTGACCCCACCTCAAATCCCTGAACCTTGACCCCACCTCAAATCCCTGAACCTTGACCCCACCTCAATCCCTGAACCTTGACCCCACCTCAATCCCTGAACCTTGACCCCACCTCAATCCCTGAACCTTGACCCCACCTCAATCCCTGAACCTTGACCCCACCTCAATCCCTGAACCTTGACCCCACCTCAATCCCTGAACCTTGACCCCGATACCAACCCTAAATTGAACTCAAGCCTCAAATCTAATCTTAACCCTAACCCCTGGCTCCTCAGAATACATCTTTACGAAGCCAGGGTTATAATTTAAAGTACCGATTTAAGATTGTCAATGTCAAGGTTAAAATTAGGCTCTCATACTTTTGTTTCAGGCCTGTGGGATTCCTGGGGGCAGTATTGAGAATTTTGAAAAAAAATATGTGCCCATTTTTAACTGCCTCGTACACCAACTCAGAAGCTAGAATATGCATATTATTGTTCAGGTTTGGATAGAAAACACCCTAAAGTTTCTAAAACTGTTTGAATGGTGTCTGTAAGTATAACAGAACTCATATGGCAGTCAAAACCCTGAGACAAATTCTGACAGGAAGTGGATACCTGATGTGTTGAATTACCTTTAAGCCTATGCCATTGAAACACACAGGGGCTTATTAATCGTGGAGCACTTCCTATGGCTTCCACTAGATGTCACCAGTCTTTACAAAGTGTTTTGAGTCTTCTACTGTGAGATCTGACCGAACAAGAGCCATGGAACGGTGGTGGCCGATTAGACTCTGGCGCTCGAGTTCATGTTGGGTACTCTCGTTCCAATACGTTTTAAAAGAGAATGCAATCGTCCGCCTTGAATATTATTCATGTTCTGGTTAAAAAAGGCACTAATGATTTATGCTATACAACGTTTGAACGAACGTAAATATTTTTTTTCCCCTCGTTCATGAAGTGAAGTCCGGCGGGCAGCGATCATGTGCTAACACGGAGCTTTTTGGACATAAATTATGAGCATTTTCGAACAAAACTACATTCGTTATGGACCTGGGATTCCTGGAAGTGACATCTGATGAAGAGAATCAAAGGTAATGGATTATTTACATAGTATTTTCGATTTTAGATCTCTCCAACATGGCGGTTAGTATGTATCGCAAAGCGTATTTTTCTGGGCGCAGTGCTCAGATTATTGCAAAGTGTGATTTCCCAGTAAGGTTAATTTTAAATCTGGCAAGTCGATTGCGTTCAAGAGATGTAAATCTATAATTCTTTGAATGACAATATAATATTTTACCAATGTTTTCGAATAGTAATTATTTAATTTGTTGTGCTGATTGACTGGCGGTTATTGGAGGGAAACGATTTCCTGAACATCAACGCCATAGTAAAACACTGTTTTTGGATATAAATATGAACTTGATAGAACTAAAAATGCATGTATTGTCTAACATAATGTCATAGGAGTGTCATCTGATGGAGATTGTCAAAGGTTAGTGCATAATTTTAGCTGATTCTCTGGTTTTGGTGACGCCTGTCTTTGAATTGACAAAACATTACACACAGCTATTGTCAATGTACTCTCCTAACATAATCTAACTTTATGCTTTCGCCGTAAAGCCTTTTTGAAATCGGACAACGTGGTTAGATTAAGGAGATGTTTATCTTTCAAAGGGTGTAAGATAGTTGTATGTTTGAGAAATTTGAATTATGACATTTAATTGTTTTCAAATTTGGCGCTCTTGATATTTCACGTGTTGTTGATAGGGTGTACCAGGGGTGGGACGCTTGCGTCCCACATAGCCCCTAGAGGTTAATGGGTTCTTAAACTGTTTTAATTCCTTTTTTGGATTGAAGGATTTGAAATTGTTTGAAACCCCTTTTTTTTGGTTCACTGACTATTTGAATGCAACAACACCATGGAATCTAGCATATGAAGGCATCTTGGATTATAAAACTCACTCGAAAGGAAGCTCCAATGAGAACAAGATGCCTGGAAAAAGACTAAGGTGAAGGATTTTTTTTCTTACCCCTGAATATTGCTGATCCAATGGACAAACTATTCTGATTAGTGAACCATCACCAAAGAATTCTTTGGTAGGACAATATTAAGGACTTTCATGATTAATTGTTTATGTTGTCTTTTATGAACATGTTGTGATTTTCTTTTAAATTTCTTCTTTCTCTCCCCCCTTTCTTTTTTGTTTTTGACTCCAAAACGACTGTGGGGCGGTGGAGATTCAGTTGGTATAATATTGTGGATTGTCTATACACTTTTGTAATATTTGTGAAATGCATATTGTTATGTTTGGTAGCACTTATTTATTTTTCCTTTGCCTCCAACTCCTTTCCATACGTGGAACGGATGTGGGTGGGGCTAGGTCTACATAGAGGTGCTGTTTTCAGAAAATTCACAAAAGCTCTGACGAAGGCCGTTAGGCCGATACGTAAGCTTATTAAATATCAGTGATACTATCAAGGACAGTGTGCGGTTTCCTTTTTTCCTTCATAATATTGTGGATTAAAACTCTTTTATGGTAGGAGAAAATGATGCTTCCCAGGAGAAAATCGGTTTGAGCCTTTGGCGCAGCCGATAGCCCTGGGGGGAATATACCCACTAAGTTTGGATAGCCCTAAAACCTCTGGATCTTAAACTGACTAAACAGTACTTCAAATTATTACAAGCCATTCACCATGCAGAAATTCTAGCAAAATTGCAAATGAAAAGGTCTTTCCCGCCTGGCATGATGAAACAGGTTGTGAGACTTAGCCTTTATCAAACCTTCCTCACCCAATGGTTAAGCAGAAAACGGACCACTGGATGGACACTATGTGCATCTTAGTGGACCATTATGATTCAGTTCTGGCAGCAATTGACCAATTGACCATGGAGGCTTTTCCCGCTCTTGTCGGGTGTCCTGTCTCCAGCTCCCAGTAATGTGGTGGGAGTGGGAAACAGCAGTCCGGCCAGTGGGTTAGTTAAGGGTGGGTTTAAAAACAGACCTAAGAGGAGCCCCCCTAGGAGGTCTAAGTCTATCAGCTCTAGAGCTGGATTTGGTCCCCCGGGGGGGAAACTATTTTGGTTACGGCTGAAACACATTCCCCTAGACCCCAAGCACTTGCTGGAGATCCATTAACCACAGAGTCTCAGGGGGGGTGGATATCTGGAAACAAACACAGGTGAGGCCTGCTCTTGTTCATAGTCCTAAGAGGTCTTTATACAGTAATGTTGTCCTACAATGTAGTAATACTATTGCCTCTGACTCTGGCCAGGAGGAACCCGGAGTTGGAGGGGAGCGGGACCCGTGTGCGGCTGCCCTTGGGACCCGAGAGGGGGGGGAAGAAATGATAAGTGACGACAAAACTGAACTTTTCCTGAATACATCCTTGTCTGAGCCCCCAGGAGGACCCCATGTTCCCGCCGCTCCAGTTCCCTGGCTGCTACTCCCTTCGGGTACTTCCCCTCTTGGTTCAGGTCAGAGTAAAACAGTGGGATTTATACCAGCTGAGGCCTACACGGGGGTTTCCTTTTCTACCCCGGTGATTAATTTCCCTGTCAGGAGGCCTATATCCACCAGCCTTGAACCAGTTAGGCACCCAAATTCTACCAGGAAAATTTTGGATTGGGAACTTACAATTAGAAAACCAATTGTTATAATTGGAGACTAATATTTCACGGATACCTGGGTTTACCGATTCCAGAGTGCAAGCAGATAGCTTCCCTGGGGCTACATTCCACCCCTTAAAAGGAGTAGTGGAGAAACTAGAACATCCAACAGTGGAGAAGGTGGTGTTATCGGGAGGGCTAAACAACTGCCTTTTGAAACAGCTGGCGTTGACCTCCTGGAAGCAACTACAACAACTGTTGAAAGAGGCAGAAAGTACATTTCCTAATGCCACACTCTATGTGCCCATTATTAACTACTCAGACTGGAAAAACAGCAACAGTCACTCTTGGATCAACTTAATCGAAGGATCCTAGAGCAATGTACTTATTTACCTGAGATTAGTAAACTTAGGTTTCACACATTGCCACGTGACCCAGTACACTGGACATCTGAAACAAGAAATACCATCTTAAACTTTTGGTTGGATAATTTAAACATGTAAGGGGAGAACAGTGCTCTAATACAGCTCCACATTCAAATATTACTAATCTCTCACTCATAGGCTTTATGAGGTAGAAAGAAATGTATTGTAACGGGGACTGTCTTTTATCCCCACTCCCGGAATTCTAGACCGGATGGAGCTTCGTAGGGACCTACACATATACCATAGGAGGCTGAAATTGTTGGATCATTTTAATTATGATACTGACATTCCTTTTGTGCCGTTTACAGATCCCTCGGTTTGGGAACCTAGAATAAAATCGATATCTCCATCCATTCAAACATTGATCAGGAGGGATCTCGATGCATTTAGGCGTTTCCGACCTGGGCCGGTAATTAAGGGGAATATCACGCAATTGGAGTCAGACACTATTGAATTGTTGGGGTCAAATCGGAGTATAGTTATCAAACCTGCAGACAAAGGATCACAGATTGTAATCATGGACAGACTACAGTATTTATTGGAGGCTAACAGGCAATTGAATAACGCAAAAAATTGTCGCATTAGATCACTCGATTCAATCTGAGACTCAAAACATGATTAAGACAATATTGTTGGAACTGCTTGATAAAAGTTTTACTCCCAAGCAATATACTTATCCGTTGGGCCCGGAGGTACCAAGACAATTCTATCTCCTCCCAAAAATCCACAAACCCTTGGAAGAGTGGTCCGTGCCCTCTCAGATCCCTAGTGGCTGCCCAATTGTTAGTGACTGTGGATCGGAATCGTATTGAATTGCTGAATATATTGATCATTTTATCAATCCGCTATCTCAGAAGCATGCTTCTTATGTAAAAGACAGGTATGATTTGTTGGTAAACTTAAAGGTCTCAAATTACCACGAGGGGCCTTCCTATTTTCAGTAGATATTATACTCATTATATACAAACATTGAAACCTCTTTGGGACTGCGGGCAGTCAAACAGGCCTTTGACAGGTTTCCTGACCCCCAGATAAGGACATTTTAGATCTGTTGAAGTTGAGTCTTAAGGGATGATTTTAATGATAAGTTTTATCTTCAGATCCATGGCACTGCCATGGGTAAGAAGTTTGCTCCAGCCTTTGCCAACTTATGTGTTTTTGGGAAGAGACTGTTTCCTAAGTGTAAGACCCTTCCTTTTTTATATATCAGGTATTTGGATGACATCTTTGGTATCTGGGTGAGTTCTATGAAGGACTTTGAGTGTTTTTTTAGAAACCCTCAATACACATCCTGCCATTACAACATCCCACAATATACAAAGGGAAAAACTAGAGTTTTTGGACACTCAGGTTCTTTGTATTTTCTGAGGGGTTAACTAAAGGATTGGCCACAAAAGTCTTCTTCAAGCAGACAGATAGGCATGCTCTGCTGCATAAGGCAAGTTATCATCCAAAACATACCTTTAGAGGGATAATTAAATCTCAGCTGATCTGGTTTAATAGAATTTGTACATTATGTGAGCACGTGGAGGAGGCAACCATTCTTTTTAGAGCCTTGGGGCCACGGGGATATTTCAAACGTTACCCTAGGGGGATAAAAGCAGAGGTAGGCCAATTATTTGGAAGGGGGTTACAATAAAAACAGCAGAAACACACAATTTGATACCATCTGTTACTACATACTCTGGGAGCTTGGGTGGATTTAGTAAGACCTTGAGGTCTAACTTCCGGGAAGCTCAACAAGCTGTGGATGGGCTGGTAGATTGTAGAGTAATCTCAGCCTATCGAAAAAATAAAAACCTCGGGGACATGTTAGTCCACTCCGCCTTCCAGACGAAAGATGTACCTAAAATTGGATAAATATTTGGGGAGACCCAAATACATTGTTAATGCCTTCTCGGGTTTGGGGTTCCTTGTAAGACAGAATTGAATTGTCCACTGTAAACTTGATTTATGGAATTAAGTGCAAATTGTGCCAAAAGATTTATATAGGAGAAACAAAGAATGCACTACAGGTCAGACTCAAACAACATCTATACCATATGGCTAAAGGTAATAAGAGTACTGTATTGTATTTGCATTTTGGCTTACATGCAGTGGAAAATTAGAGTATTTTTGGTCTGGAGACAAATGGGAGCTGGTCCAGGACAGACAGGGGATGGACAGAACTTGGATTGGGCGCCTCCAAACAATAGATCCTAAGGGCTTGAATGAAAAATATTAAACGTTTGTTTATCTACCTGATGGGAGGTGCCATCTCCAATGAGGTTAAATTAGTATCTTTTTTAGGTGCTAGGATTGGGTGGGGGGCCGTGGGAGAGCCGCTCATGATAAATGTTTGTTATTTCATTTATGAATTCATTCTTATGTTTTTCAAGCACTTCCCATTAATGATGGCACTTATTTTATTTATATACTTTTTTTATTGATTAGTGTGGTGTGGTTTTACCTTATTTCTTGTATACTTTTATAGCGCTTATTTTGAGTTGAAAGCACTTGTTTTTACACATAGTGTGGTCTGTTGATTCGTCTATTGTGGATTTGTCTTTGTTTAATAGCACTTGTCCTTAATGCGTACTTTTTATTTGTTGGGCGGTTCCCCTATTTGGTCCTCTCCTTTTCCCTTATTTTTTCCTTGGATCCCGAATCTAACCCCTAGTTCCCAATCCCAGTTCCTATACCTAAACTTAGCCCCTAGACCCTAATACTCAACCCTAACCCCTAGTCCCGAAATCCTAAATCCCAGTCCCTATACCCTACTTTAACCCCTAGATCTGAACACTTAACTCCTAGTTCCCAAATCCTGATTCCCTATCCTAACCCCTAGACCCTTATACCTAACCCCCAGTTCCTAAAATCCTAATCCCCCACCCCAATCCCTAGATCCTCATGCCTAATCCCAATTCCCCAACCTAAGCTTAACCCCTTATCTAACCCTAACTCTTGGAGCTCATATACCTAACTCTAACCCCTAGACACTCATACCCAACCCTAACTCCTGGACTATTGTTCTGACCTTGGCCCCTGGTCTCTAATCCTTAGGATTGTATTCCTGGTTCTTAACCCAGGTTTTATTTTAAATTATGATCCTGGTACTCTTATTATTCTCCCCCCCCCCCTTTTTTTTGTAATTAAAGTATCTCTATACAATAGTTTTACCATATATTTTAAAAGGTTTGCCAGTGCGCATCAGATTCATCTGTCATTATTAAACCTAACCCCAACCCTTAGATCTCTGGCTCCACTTGGATTGAATGGCAAAATGTAAGTAGGTAAACTATTCATACATCTCATATTCACAAACACAACCCTCCCAATAAACACCAGACTGGAAACAATAACAGAGATCACAATAGGCCAGTGCAACGCAAGGTGAAAAACCACAAAAAAAACTGAATTTATCATAACCCCTGACCCTAACAGAATTCATTGACACATGGAATGAGTACCGTATTTATACAGAGAATAGTTATTTCAAAAATAAGGCATTTATGAAAATTCGAATACATGCAATGAATCAGTAAAATTAGGTTTACTCCTTGCAGAAAAATCAAGCAGCAGTTTCTGTAGTGTAGTGGTTATCACCTTCGCGTTACACGCCCCTTTTTGGATGTTCAGGAAGTGGATGAGCAGCAGGTGTCAGTACTTGAGAGAGAATATCGTTTTTTGTGGGGGTTTATTTGACATACGTTTGAAAGTTTGTTTTTGTTATTATCCCCCATCAGCGTGAGCTGTTTGGGGGATATTGCTTAAAATAACCGGATGGACAACATGGCTTCGACATCAAGAATACAAACTATGAGAAAGGACAACAGTGAAATCAGAATTTTAAAGGAAGAACTGAAAAAAGAACATATGAGAAGGAACTGACGGTGAACGTGGAAATAAGTGACGAGATAATAATAACGATGGAATTGCTGAGGAATAAGGGAAGTTTGCGGAACAATACTGGGATGTCGAATGAAAGACGGAAATAAGTATGAAATAATGTCTCATGTAAATGGAAAAGAAAGACTAATAGACGGGCTAAAGATAAAGAACTGTCAAATCATGGCTAAAGAACTAGGGAACGATGAGCTGGTGGTGTCCTTTTTGAACTTGCCCGCATACATTACGGATGAGGAGATAGAAGAGAAACTAAAAGGCTGGAAGGTGAAGGCGACCACGCCAATCAAGAGGAGGATGTGGCCAGGAACGGACATTGTAGATGGGACGAGATTTTGCAAGGTAAAGTTTACAGACAATGTGCAATCCTTGCCATATTCTACTAAATTTAACACTGTCGAGGGATTTGAATATTTTCGTGTAATCCACGACCATCAAGTGAAGGTATGTAGATTATGTATTCAGCCGGGGCACATACTAAAGGAATGTCCGGAATTCACATGCCACAAATGTAGTGAACAAGGGCATTATGCCAGAGAATGTCGGAACATAGGAAATGTGTGCAAAATGTGTGACTTGGACTGGGATCCTTAAAGTCAAGCTAACGTTGAATTTCTGGAAAAATAGAAAACTAAAGTTACAAAGGAAAGTAATTGTTGCAAATGCTTTGGTATTATCTAAATTTGTGTATGTTTTGGGAGTCCTGGACATGCCTGAGTGGGTTCTAAATGAATTGAATAATGTGGCATCTAATTTTATATGGGATGGAAAGGAGTGAGAATCTCAGAAAACATTGATAGCTGACTATGTAGATGGAGGTTTAAAACTTGTAGATTTAGATGTCCAAAGAAAAGCTTTAGGATAAAAACAGTAAAGAAATATTTGTATGACAGTGAAGATTATGGCTGGAAACACTTCTTTAAAGTCTACAGAGGAGAGTGGTGGTTGTGAGGATAATGGTTTATTGATGGGGCTTAAAAGGGCAATGTTTGAAAAGGTACCATATTTTTATAAGGAGGTGCTAAATGCATGGGCAGAGTTGTTGCCTAATGTATATTATGAATGTGGACATATTGACCTGATTATGAATCAACCTATATTTCTGAATGAGAAAATCAAGAATTTTTGGGAATTTTTTTTTTTGGGAAAATTTAAATGTAAAATATAATAGTAAGGAGTGTGAAAATAATGATTTCAAAGTAAGACATAATAGAATATTTACAAAGGTGGTGTTAAAGCAAATGAATGGTGAGATAGAAAGGGAATGCGACGTATGTGGACGTTTCCCGGAAACTCTTATGCATTTGTTTATAGAATGTGAGGATTTAAAATATTTTTTTTGTAAAGTTAAGGAAATGTTATGTAGAAACTGGGGGGGAGATTTTGTGAAAAAGTATGCGTGGGAGGAACTTTTGTTATTTGGAGTGTCTGGTAAATGTGAGGGTGTTAATGTGTGTTTGTTGAATATGGTTTTGAGTTTTGTGAGGTATGCTATTTTTTGTAGGAGGAATTATGTTTCTTTTGACAGAAAGAGGGTTCAGGTGTGGAGTATCTTTATAGCACTGTTCAGTAAACACATAGATATGTTGTTTAATTATGGGATGGAATATTTTGATGAATCTTTTGTTGACGGGAGTGGGTTAATTTCACAAGAGGAGAGTGGAGGTATCACTTATAATTTTTGAAAGCACTGTTTTGATATTTTCTTTGTTGATTGTTATTTGAAAGAGTTTTTTTTTTTCTTTGCCTGTTTTTATTATTTTATTTGTTTTATTTTTTTTGGTTTTGTTATGTCTTAGTCATTACATTTACATTTAAGTCATTTAGCAGACGCTCTTATGTATGTTTTTTTGTATAATTTTTTTTTCTTTGGGTTCCTTGAATTTGATAGGGGGTGAATTGTTCACCTGCCTCTGTTAGTCTAGTGTCTTCTGTATTGTTCTCTGTGGATTGTACTGTAAACAGTAGATTGTACTGTAAACATTGTAAACAAGAATTTTTGATGATAAAAAAAAAAAAGTGGTAAGGCGTCGGTCTCGTAAACCGAAGATCATGGGTTCAAATCCCCTCCGTGCCTGTATGAAAGACATCTGACATCATGGACCTGTGCATTTATTGGAGGACTTTGCAGAAAAAGCAAGTTGTATCAATATTGCAACACAGCTATTATAGTAAAGGGATGTATCTCTATGGTAGAGCCAGTACTTTACATGTATGCGGTCCAACGTTAATCCCCAACTTCTCTGTTGAGTGTATTTAGTTGTTAAATTATCTTTTGCACAACTCCCACTTTCCAGAATGTTGACATTCTAAGAAGGAAATAGATATGCTAAATCATCTGTTTCTGTAAACTGAAGCACATGGGTTCAATCCTTGTTCGACGTTTATGGAAGATAGCTGATATTATGGAAATGTACTTTCATTAGAACAGTGTAAAGAAAAGGTAAATTGTATTGATATGACCACTGCGACCTGAATGCTCTAGTCGGCTGGCCCTCGCTACCTATTCGTCACCAGACCCACTGGCTCCAGGTCATCTATAAGTCTATGCTAGGTAAAGCTCCGCCTTATCTCAGCTCACTGGTCACTATATCAACACCCACCCGTAGCAGGCGCTCCAGCAGGTATATCTCACTGTTCATCCCCAAAGCCAACACCTTCATTGGCTGCCTTTCCTTCCAGTTCTCTGCTGCCAATGACTGGAACGAATTGCAAAAATCGCTGAAGCTGGAGACTTATATTTCCCTCACTAACTTTACACATCAGCTATCTGAGCAGCTAACCGATCGCTGCAGCTGTAGATAGTCCACCCAATCTACCTACCTCATCCCTATATTGTTTGTATTTACTTTCTGCTCTTTTGCACACCAGTATTTCTACTTGCACATCATCATCTGCTCATCTATCACCCCAGTGTTAATTTGCTCAATTGTAGTTACTTAGCTACTGTGGCCTATTTATTGCCTTACCTCCTCACGCCATTTGAACTCACTGTATTTGGACTTTCTTTTTTCTGTTGTGTTATTGACTGTACGCTTGTTTATTCCATGTGTAACTCTGTGTTGTTGTTTGTGTCGCACTGCTTTGCTTTATGTTGGCCAGTGTTAGGTTGCGCCAATTCGAATCTGGTGTCAGGACAAAGAGAAACTCTGGTCTCTAGTACTGTTTCACAGCTGTTTATTAAGCTAAGTAAATAGTGATAAATGCAATGTTCGTATATACGGGTTCACTGTAACACCTCACAGGGCAGACAGAGAACTGAAATGACATCATAAGTTCTTCCTTAAATACTTCTTGACAGACGTAGTTCCCTCTCCCTGAGGGCCTGTCATAGTAGAGGCTTGGGTGTGGTTTAGACTTACTCCAGCCTATCGTTGGCGTGCAGGCTGGTCCCAGCCTCCTGGCGCATCACTGTTGCCAAGCATAGTTGTCTTCTAGCTTATCTTCGTGTGTGTACCCGAGAGTCAGACACCCAAGGACAGTGCCTGTTCTTGTGCCACAGCCATTCTCCCCTCTATCAGTTCCTCACATACACCTGTCCATGAGCGGCCCCACAACCAGGCATTGTGTGTGTGTGTGTGTCACGAGTCTACTCAGCCTACACTACTAGCCAGAGACCCTCCAGTTAGTCATGTCTATTATATGTCGCTCAATCTATGTTAATACAATATAAACCTCCTATGTTTAGCATTAGTATTCATAAGTTATGCACCACAACTCATTTTATTATATAGGTTTAAATAGTTGTATTATATTGGTTATGCAAACAAATAGTTGGTTAAACCCTAACAATCCCCCTTTTCACACCTGATAGGTGTGAATACATAAGTTCTTAAAATTTTAGGGAAATTTTGAGATTCCCCTTTTGAGACCCCCTAGGGTGTCACTCAACACAATTTTAAATTCCCATTTTAATGATTTAGATGATTCGTTAAAAACCCTCACATTCTTCCGGCTACACCTCACTTGTACTAGGTTGACTACCAGCCACCCAGGAACTTCAAACCCTCACATTCTTCCGGCTACACCTCACTTGTACTAGGTTGACTACCAGCCACCCAGGAACTTCAAACCCTCACATTCTTCCGGCTACACCTCACTTGTACTAGGTTGACTACCAGCCACCCAGGAACTTCAAACCTTCACATCAGGAAAGACAAATAGTACACAGGATAAATTCAGAACATATTATTTAAAAAACGTATAAAAAGAGGACCTTCCTGCGACAGTGGCTATACCTATCATGTGTGGGACAGACTTTTTGTCCCAGTACTTAAAACCTTCACATCCACCTGCCACTACATTCAATACATATGAGAACATTTTGGATAAGCTTTATTCAACCACTTCCACAACAGCAAACCAAGGATCGTCCTCAGACAGACCCGTCTTTTGCCCAGAGCTGGATTCAGTGTCCTCCGAGGTCACTTCCCTCATAGGCATCATTCCGGTTGCTCTGACAACATCTGTAAGAGACTTTCTTAATATACAGGCCACACAACACATCAAGACTAGGAACACTAGCACTAGGGTCAGAAATCCAGTAACCACCATCAATGTGTACTTACCAAAAAAGGTATTCAGCCAATTCCCCTCGTATACCCCCGCTACACCCTTCATTTCAGCAGATAGCTTGTCAAGTCCCAGTAGGGCTTTGGTAATGCTACCATAGGGCTGGTGTTATTAGGGATAAAAGTACAGCATTGTTCACCAAACGTTTTATACACCCCCCCCCATTATTAGCCAATATTATATCCAACTCCAATCTATTTTGTCTAGCGGTTCTAGTGGTAGCCTCTAGTTACTCAGCCATACCTGTCAGTGCAGTGCGAGTATTGTTAACAAATCTCTGTTACACACACATCAGTAAAGAACTCAACCCAGCTTTAGGCGGCTGTATTTTTCCCACAGTACACATACATTCCATATCGACCTTGCCACCTGTCTTCTAATCTCCTGCCCACTAGCCGTTCCCAGGCCGTTGTTTCTCTCCTTAACTTAGGGAGGCTTCTTCTCCTGTTCGTTTCCCAAGGTCGTCTTATCAACTCTGCCCTGCTCATTCTGGTAACAGTGTCTTACTCACACAGTATTGGAATATAGTTTTTACCCAATTATTATAGCCTTATTTTGAATACATTTCAACAGGTTATAAGGTTTCTGAGTGAAATCATTTAGTCAAACCTTTCATTACATCCACTCGATTGGCTAAATATTTCACATACATTATAACACATCTATTTTTATTGGATTCAGAAATTTCACACAAAATCAAACTAATTCAGGAAACTCTAAAGATGGTCTCATCTAACATGGGCTCCTCATAATTGAATGAATCCTCCACCAGGCTCGGTGGTAGGTATTTGTCGTACCACTGGTCTGAACTTGGACTCGGTCCGTATCTCACCATCTGCTCCGTTATCGATCTCTCCAGAACCCTAGAAATGAGACTTCTCGCACAAGTGACCAAACAACAACCACACAACACAAACACACTCATACAGGTGAAAGCAGCCCACACCACAATGATTACAACATTTTTCCATTTTCCAAAGGTACTGTCGAACCACCCCGTGAGTGCAGTGTCCACCCCGGAGTTTTCTGCTAACTCTTGAGCTAAATTGTTTAGACCGGCCAGAGCCTAGGTCACTGATCCATCTGGAGCTGTGTTATCAGGAATGTACGTACAGCAATGAACCTAATAATTTTACCTACACCGCCCTCTTCTGCCAATAACATATCGAGAGTCAATCTATTTTACCAGGTCATGAGGAAGGTGGCGGATAATTGGTCAGAGAACCTCTTTACTGCATCCTCGGTTTCATTCATAAATCTCTGTTGATTATAAAACATGTCATTAATCCCATCCACATTTTTATTTATTGTCAACCACCAAAATAATGTAGTGTTAAAGCCTTCACATATTTGATTCATAGCTTTGTATTCACCTGGAACTTCCCTGAGGATGCCAATAGCATCCATCTAGACAAAGCTACTTCCATCCTGGTCAAAACTCCTCCTGTGCCTACTTTAGCCTCCTATAACTGGTCTCTGATGACTAATTCGTACTTGTTGGACCTATAACCCCAGGGCGCAAGTTCCTAACCACCCTTTGTGGTAATTTAGGGTTCGGGTTAGAGTTAGGGTTAGGGGTTAGGGTTAGGGTTAGGATTAGGTTAGGGTTATGGTTTTAGCTTAGGGGTTAGGGGTTAGGGTTAGGTTAGGGTTAGGGTTAGGGTTAGGGCAGGGTTAGGGTTAGGGGTTAGGGTTAGGGTTAGGGTTAGGGTTAGGTTAGGGTTAGGGTTTAGGGTTAGGGTTAGGGTTAGGTTGGTTAGGGTTAGGTTAGGGTTTAGGGTTAGGGTTAGGGTTTAGGGTTAGGGTTAGGTTGGGTTAGGGGTTAGGGTTAGGTTAGGGTTAGGGTTAGGGTTAGGTTAAGGGGTTAGGGTTAGGGGTGGGGTTAGGGTTAGGGTTAGGGTTAGGGTTGGGGTTGGGGTTGGGGTTAGGGTTAGGGTTGGGTTAGGGTAGGGTTAGGGGTAGGGGTTTAGGGTTAGGGTTAGGGGTTAGGGTTAAGGGTTAGGGTTAGGGTTAGGGTTAGGGTTAAGGG